>NC_092565.1:16230081-16530498 GCF_037975245.1 Apostichopus japonicus
GTAAAGAAAAATGTAAGCTCTCTGATACACAAAATTTTTACGATAAAATACTCAGAAGAAGGATTTTGGCCAGATTTCTGATTCGCACTTAGCATATGTTTAGGCCGCTGTTGGAAAATTGCGGGAGCTGCGAATTTACAAACAAAATTCTACTCAGTATATCACTTGTACCATGTGGTTTCAAATATTTTGTTCATTCACTAGTCACATAAACTCTTCCATCGAACGCTAGTTGAATCAACGTAAGTTCCGGATAGCGCATGCACTTACAACCTAACTACAAACACGTTAATCAATTTTGTGTGATGTATTTTGTGCTGGGTCAAAGACTTTCAGTCCGTGCAGAGTTTGTCCTGAAGCTAGCATTGCATCGCTTGCTTGGTATATATACATCTCAATTGGCTGTACAAGAGTTAATAAAAACAAAGATCTCACATGCGCAATTGATTTTAAAAGTTTGGGAAAAACCTTGTCATAAGAAGTAGCCACCCACCCCCCCCACCCCCCACCAAAAAACAGGGCAACCACCACCATCCTTTGCATGAAGCTTGACACACTGTAACATATTCATTTTCCTTTGAAAGTACATTAATACCGACTTCATACCTGAAGTGCTTGTGCCAGGATGACAGACCGACTTCTGCTTCAAACATGGCTTCACAGTCTCCATTGCTGGAGCACTATTCATATTCTCCGGAGCCATTGCTGTCGCACTTCCTGTGTGATTTGTGTGATACATTTGTCATTAATATTAATTTCCATGCTGGCACAGGCAATACATGTCAGCTTGAGCATGATTTTTCTGGCTTAGCATGATGAGTCTGGCGTAGCACAATTTTATGAACACAAATTCTCTGGTAATTATTAAGCAGCACCTCAAAATTACCAACTAAAAAAAAAACTTTAATAAATCAGAATGACGAAAATGTCATAAAAATTCAAATTAGATGTAAACAAAATAGTTTAAGTTGCCATTATGACACTCGTAAGAACAGGAAATGCTAAACCCTAACTGGCCATGACCATGACCAAGCACTACAGGGTGGTCCCAAAAACTTAACAACTTTTCAGAAGCAGATTTCTTGAGGTAGGGGAACCATGATCTAATTGTTTTAAGATTTCCTAACCTATAGCATTTTTGTTGTATATTGTGTAAACAGCGCTACAATAATGTCATGATGTCTACAAGACTGCCATTGACTAGTTCAAATTAATTTGCTACCACTTTCTGTTAATGGCTGCAATTCTTAAATTGGGCCTTATTTTCACATATACTGGACCAAAATCTTGCAGTTTTAAGAATTTCAACATGTCTCTCCATTATTGAGATATATGCCTCTGAAAAAGAACCGTTTTTGAACCACCATGCATAAAGGAAAAAAGTGATTCAAATCTGACTAGGTAATAGCTGCAGATGCCAAGCGTAAAGTAATATTTTACCTCCAACTCCTCTGGCATTGTCACAGTTTATTGGCGCTTGAAAATGTCAGTGAAGGTAGGGTTAGGGAACGTCTTATAAGTCGGAACATTCACGTTCCATTTGAAAATCTCCACAAGAGAATTTCGCTAATTCCGTTCTTTTGTCACTTGTTCCCAGCATTTAGTGTTCCGAATGGAACAACTCATGTTCCTGTTTGGAATCCACTCCTGCTGTTCTCACGGGAACACTTTGCTCTGATGTGTTATGAATGATTAGTTCTTAAAGTGGGTTTTTCTTATGGGAGAGAGGGAGCGGGGGCTTTTTCACCTTTTTTTTTCTTATTTCTTCATTAATTTCAGGACAATCTGAAAACTTAACCCCCCCCCAAAAAAAAAAACAAAAGCATGTATGAGGAATACACATAGGCAGGTATGGAGAGCAAAGCTAAAGATGTGCATTGCGAACAGGTTTCTCAAAATTTCAGCGAAAGCAATGTTGTTAGAAAGGAGATGCTGCGTTTTTGAAAAATGACGATTCTGAAGAGAATGCAGCTTGTTCCAGGCCAGTACAGTTGATATTGCAACATGAACTGGACAGGAACATATGCTGTTCCCATAAAAGAAAATAAGATAGAATAATGTGGCTGAGAGCACTACAAAGCAGGGTGAATATATGTTAATGAAAGGTCCAGCACCGAAACTATGGCACACATATTAACGCTAACCCATTCAGGGAGTTTTGGTTGGCAGCCCTATCTAGAAAAAATAAGAGATTTGTTACTGTCAATATGATACTGTAACTACGATACACAGCGGAGGTATTATCTCATAATTGGGCTTATTGGGTGTTTATGCCCATACTCTTATAGACTACATATCAAATTCAGGTAGTCTTCTTAACTACACTGAGTTGCACTTTTATGCATCTGGCAGGGTTAGCGTTAGTGGAAACACCATCAGTGAATACAGCAGAATGGAAACATGAATGTGCAATGTTGAATACCAAATAAGTCACGGAAGGAGCAACTAAAATGTATGTTACTGAACCCACACCAACAGTTGGATACACAGTTCTAGATAGAGAACCAAAGAACCGCTTCCTTTCCCTTATTCCATCCAACATAAAAGGCATGTCTAAAGTGTAGTGATATTTGATCTTACGTTCGCCCATGTTCAAATAAGTGTCTTTGTTAACCCAGGGAGTTGTTCCATAACAACTCCCTGGTTAACCAAGGCGGAGTCAATTTGTACCTTCTGATGGAAACATAAACCCCATCACAAATCATGCTATGTACATGTACAAGCAATATAATACACCAGAGGAAGCGAAGCAAAACATGGAATAATATTAAAGGGAATATACAAGATTTGAAAACATTAAGACAAGGTCACCATTGTGAAAAGTCACCGCTGTAAAATCGTTGCACCTGGTGTGCTGCCATTTTGAAGAAAAGTGATATTTTTGTATAAATTTCCAATGCAGGTTGGCCGACCGACATTGTGAAAAACTGACTTTTTGTCAACTTACTTCCCCCAATTTATCCTACCACAATTCTAAGTTCGCAGTTTGTTTGCAATCGATTACACACCTATAGTGAATTAAAGCCATTTAGACTGGTTCCCTGACCTTACAATTCCCTGATGTCTATAAATTGCTGTTTCGTCAGACAACAACAGCTTGATTGTTTTTCTTTGTTTATCCAGCATCTATGAACACAAAACTCAAATCATCAGTTCAACAATATTTGCTATAGAATACTAACCCCTAAATCCATCCATTTAAAAAACATACACCAAAAGCAAATGTTGTATATTCCCTTTAAAGTGTAAACACAGGAAAATAGTGGAGACTAGTGAAAACCGGTAGCTTTTATAACAAACCTGTGCTTGTTTGCCTGTGTGGTTGTGAAGATAAAAGTAAAAATAACATAGTTATAACAAGTACTGAAAAATATATGAAATTCATTGTTTCCTGCTATAATTAAGGATATGGCGTCTTTATACAAAGCAACACAGACAAAGATGAGAGTGCTGTATGTCTAGAGCGGCTTAAAAACGTGATATCCCACATCACAACGTTCGACAATCTCTTGCACACACAAAGATAAATGGTTGTCACTTGCTTTGCCAGAAATAAACAAAATAACTTCAAGTGTAATCTTTGATATCTGTAGGCATTCTCACACGCAATGAACGCAGAGTATATGAGGTTTATTCATATGGCACGCATTGAATCTGCACAGCTTTTATCATCTCGACACAAAGTAATTTCAGACTACTAGAAATGAAATTGCAAAATCCAATCACACGATATAACCAATACAATTGAAAGAAAAGTCTTTTGTTTTCTCAGTTCTTCTTGACAGCGCCATCCTTCCTGTCAAAGCTAAACTTCCTAACAGATGTAACATAATTAACATCTGCTGTACACATTGTACACAGATGCCAAGAGACAGCATTATTTTATATAGAGAAATTTACTCCACATCACTTACACTGTGGACTGTTTTCAAAAAATTTGACCTCCCAAAGCTTATAAACAATACAATAAATAACAATTTATTTGAGTATAAAAGAAGAATACTGCACATTATTTGATCATTAATTTACTAATTGTTAGTGAAACTCACCATTCTTTTGTTTTTTCTTCTTTCTGAGAGGAAGGTCCTTGAACACTTTGCCTGTTTGAGCATGTCTGCGAACTATTAAAAATGGAAACAGAACAGTGATACATGTACATCTAATCTCTCAACAAGACAATCAGTATGGGTGATATACAGTGGGCGAAAAGGGTGACTTAACATTACAGAAACCATGGATTTCCTGTTATATTAAATGTGATCAATTGCAAGACAAACATTATCATCAAAACACAAAAAAGGAATATATAAGGGCGAAGTAAGAAAAAAAATCATGTTTCTCGTCCCCACCCCCTTCACTTTTTGGAGACTGCCTGAATTTCATTTATCATTTGTAGTTTTGAAAAATTCATTAAAAAAATCACCAAAATAGTCAACAAATTCATCGGAAAATAAATTGTAGACCAATACAAGTCTAAATGACCTGTAAATATGTTCAGTTCTCTTATCCAACTTATCTTTCATTTTTAAGTGTCTTTGAACAGTGGAAACACCAACTGTTGCAGGAAATTTTAAAATGGTGGCCATCTTGAATCAATAAAAAATAAAAAGCCCTGCTTCCTCCTTATTTTCAAAAACCTGCACGAGTAACACGTTTTTTTTCCCCGCCTGAATACCTATTAAATCAGCCGGGATAACAATATATCAATGCACATAATGCAAGTACTTGCCTTTGCCTCTTGTTAACTTGCTAATTCCAAATGGAATTTTGCCCAATGACTTCACAGTGGCGTCAGGGTTCAACACTGGCAGCTCATTTGAACTAGGCACAGATCTGTAGAGCATATTGGATATGCGCACAAGTTCCTGCTTGGCATTGGACAAGATGTCAACAGGAACGTCAAGGTAGGAAATACTACGGATTTTGTCAACCTCTTCCCTGATCGCAGATGCTAATGAACTCCTGCTTGGTTCACTCTTGACATTTTCTTCACCTATTTCACTTTGTGGAGGTTCTGGGCTGTTGGAAGAGCCTACTTCCATGCCTTCGTTGGGATTGTCTCCTTCCATCTTCAAGTTGGACCCTCCGAAACACACTTCATCCAAAGTGAAGAGGGGATTTTCCCGGTAATGCTCTGGGAGGTCATTCCAGCTGCAGCTAGGATGGTGCAGGACAACTGCAAGTAAGTGCTTGCAAGGCCAGTGGGTGTGCAGCCAGTCATAGCACTGGCACGAAGGGATTGACTCATCATTTCCCAGTGTGACTTCATACTCCTTATTGTGCTCAGAGAAGCTGCACACTTTGAAGCTATTGCCGGCCCTCTGGATTCTACAATCCTCTGCACTGGACAATCTCTTGACACAGTGAAGGATGAACTCTTTCGGCCTGTTTTGGAGAAATCTTGGAATTGAAGCATTATAGGATCTGTACACTGAGGTTGCCTTCAGGTTGCATTCTATGTACCTGTAATTTAAACAAAAACAACAGAGAAACGATGGACAATGAAGGTTGATATAACAAATTATACATATGGTTTTAAAATACAACAACAAAGCAGAATGTTTCTGTGTCCCAATTGCAATAAACCTAGTCATGCTATCAGTCTGAACCGGTAAATTTTACTCACAACCTAAACTTTTTTCAGGAAAATTTGACAACGTACTGATTAAAAAAAAACAAATACCGCTTTTAAAAAGTAAAAATACTGTCCTATAATCTCCTTTAGCGATTACCTTCTATGCATTTCTGGTAGAAATTTCTTGATTACTGTTGTCAGCATTCCTGTCAGGGTCCTGTCTGTGAATCTGGACAGGAACTCATACTTCAGTGTACGATTCTGGCGTTCAATGCCATTATTCGTGTTGATCTTCATGTTAAAACGATCTTGCCTGTAAATCCATGCCCACTTCTGCAATTATAGGTAAAAGAAATCAAAAGAAGGGTTATGACTCATAACTGGGTACCAAATTACCTGACCACTGGTTCTGGAACTGGTTCTGGACTTTTGCATCAGGTACCCATAACCAATTTAACAAATCACTTGGTAAGTTCTAAGACTGTAAAAAGGAAAGGTTTTCAATGTCAATGGTAGAATTTCAAAAATGAAAACCAGGCTACTGGAAAAGCAAAATGGATTTCACATTAAGTTTGCACATTGCCAACACTCTGCCACCAGATACATTATTGGTACTTCATACAAGCACTTTTAGGACTGCAGAACTCCTATAGCATTCTATTGTGTCAGAAACCTGCAGGTTTACAATCTGAGAAATCGATTTTTGTGACATCTAAACAACTGTTTCACATTTAAGTAGTACCTGAGCATTCTTCAGCCAAGTATTATGTATCCACTCCCTGAAGGTCTTGTTGTCTCTCCAATATGAGCTGATGTGGAGTTTAGCAAGAGCTGCATCGTATGATTCTTGTGTTGTAGCCTGTGCAATCCTTCGCAGCAGTAGCAAAATATCGTCACTAGCTCCGAGGAGGCCGTGCTTTGAGGCTCTCAGCCATCTTATCCATGCTTGCTCCCGATGGAAATCACAAAGAATCACCTTACAGTCTAGACACCAAGAGAAAATGAAAAAGCCAATCTTGCCATTATTTTGTGGTTATAGAAAGATGCATTTGCATGCTTTGTCCAACTCTGTTGACATTTTAGCCTTGAGTGTGTTTTGGAGTGTAAAAAAGAACTTAAACTGTTCATGTCAATTACTTCACAATCTTAATTGCTGGAAAGTTTTAAATGCACTAAAAAAAGAATGTGGCTTTGTAATATGAACATGTACCTGGAAATGTATTTTCTAGAGCATTAATCTCTGCTTCACAGTTATCCACCATGAAGTACGATGGAGACCATCCCGGATTCCACTCACGAATAATGTTGAGGGCAGTGACTATGGTGTTGCTGTCTTCAAACTGACTGGCAAAAACAGCAACTACAGCATAATCTGTGTTAGTCTTTACACAGATGAAGAATAGTGGCACAGCATATTTGGTAGTGCGGTACGTTGCATCCAGCAAACATAACTCTCCTCCATATCTACTCAGGAGGTGCCTCTGCCACTGTGATTGAAACACCAACAGTGACCCAGATCTCTGAGCACTACTGGCCTCATCAGCAATCTTGTCTTCTAAGACAGGAGCAAAATGGAAGCGGTGTTCAGGACTTTCTTGCCTCCACTCCTCAATGCTTCCAAGAAGGTTCTCCTGGTCATACTTCGACTTCAGAGATTTTAAACGTGTCGAGTAGATCATGTTGCTGATGTCCCGTTGGGTGGGGAAAAACCTCCTGTTGTTCCATGATGGACACTTCTCCTCGGCAAAAAGCTCCTTCCTGACGTAAGTTTCAAGGAGGGACTTAATGAGAGCAGAGGACTGAAATCCCTCCATGACATACTCCTGAACCTTGCATGTTATGCGAGGATCAATTGGCATTGACAGCTCTTCAATCTGAAAATCAAGAGTAAATAGTCATGTATACAAATATGCAGTGGAAATGTGGGTAGGCCTATACGATAATTGCATGTACTGAAAATTTTCAAAATGTCATTTTCTACATTACGCAAGTGCATTTTAAATGGAAAAGTGGATTTAAATAAGACAAGTATCTGAAGTTATAGTTTTGGATAAAGATTGTTACATACATGCACAGGAATTGTATACATGACAAATATTTTGAGCAGTATCCAAATTTACGTTCAATTCTTTGGAAGATTCCAAAAATTGAAGAGGCATGGGACTCTGTCCACCCAGGAAGGGTTTCCCCCGAAGCTTGCTGAGCTTCTACTTCAGGGACTGTCAGTGAGGGCCCCTGATTATTCCCCCTGATTATTAATCTGTGATTATGTAAGTCGAATACAGCCTGGGCAGATTCATTAAAGAATTGGTTAAAAAAAAAATAAAACAGAAATGGTGCCCGAAGACCCATGTCAAGATCTTACTATGTCTTGGGTGTGAAAGCTGTGTTCGCTGTCGGCGGGCAACTTCACAAATATTCTCCGCCGACAGTTGATGGTGCATTCTTCCACTCCAAGGCTGGTTTTAATTTCCTTGGAAATTTGCTCTCTCTTCCATTTAGAAAGTCCAGTTATCTGTGAGGACAAAACCACATTATAAATTAAGAAGTAGCTTCCAAAAAATATTTCTGTCCCACATGCTCATTGTCAACTCACCACCGACATAAATGGGGAAGTCCTAAATGTTGGACAATGCTCTTGCCACAGAAGAGTTGTTTTACTTGGCCAATTTTTTTGCGAGCTATTGAATGGAATATTCAATCATAACAATGTATATTTTACACCTGTGTTGTTTTCCTTTGCAGCATGCCAACTTGTCCACAAAACGTGGTAAAAACATTTTTTTATTAATTAAAAACATTTTTTAAGGATTCTCAAAAAAAAAGGGGTGTCCTGTTAACTAAGGAGCACAGGCCCCCTTTTTTTTTCTTTTTTTGACAAGAAGCTGTATTACTACAGTTGAGTCTCTTTAATACAAACTTCAGACCTAGCCAAATTGTTTGTTACATCAGAGTTTTGTATTAAGCGGAACATCAGTCTCATTCATAGTGCAAATAAATGCAAAGTTGGTATAAGGTTTTACGTTTGTTATAACCAGAATTTTGTAGTAACAGATTTTATACTAACATGATTCGACATTACATTTTCAAGTTCAAAGCAAAATAATCAGAAATTGCTCAATTTCAAACGATTTTTCAACCATATACTCCACAGTTTGTCAACCACCCCCCCTGGCGGGATCTATAGTGCTGCATGTCTCCTTGTATGCGCATTATAGAGAAGATTTTTTTTTTATTGTTAGGGAAATTTTGACTGAGTTATGGGGATTTTCTGCTGTACCCATAATGTATTCAGGTCCCCTTATTAAAAATTGGACAACACCTATGTAGTCCCTACAGTTACGGAGCAGGGAAGTGTGGAGTTGGGTCATAAAAAGGATGCTACCTACCTATTCTGACATCCCTACCCTATTTTATGGGAAAAGTGAAGGAAAAAAAACGGCCAAAAACCACAATCGTACACACAAAAAATCCTTACCTACCAACCCACCCAATTTGCCTGTGTCATGCCAGCAATTTCAAACCATCACTATGGCAGGCATATGACAAACAGGAATGGGTAAACCATCATAGCAAGAATTTTTGAATAATTGGTATTAGACTGTAACTGCAGTGATAACCTTGTACGAAATGGACGAGTAACATTCTACCTTTAATTAAGAACAACTTTAAGTAAACTTTTTAACAAAAGAACTGTACCTCAAAGTCAGGGAACAGGATGACCTCCTTTGCAACAATGGTGGCGGGGCAGTTGATTTTCTTCATGGGCTGCAAGCGCATCCTTTTTTTTTTGTAATTGTGATCGGATGCATCCACCTTATAAAGAGATGTTGAAGGAAGCTACATTAATTTTACAAGTCCTAATACATACATCTCTGCACATTTCATTCACTGATAAAGGTTTTCTATATCAAAAGAAATTTTCTAAAGAAATGTAGGCTACTGAATAATGGACAGTATAAAATATTTTGATGTTTCATGCAGGACTGTGTGTATAAATTGCATCCAAAGAATTCATTTTTCGTAAGTGTATTGTTGCATTGGTGAAAAACGTAATTGGCTTTTTAATGGCATTTGTACTAAGAGAGGGGTCAGACTGTATTTCATCGAGTCCAAACTTCAAAAGACCTCACAAGAACATTTTTGGTTATTGTGGTAATTGTACATAGTTTTAGTTGATTGGCATACAACCTTGTTCTTCGCCTTCTCTTTCTTTGCAGCATTCCTGTCTGGTCCATGATGGCACTCATACCGAACAGCTTTCAACACAATATAGGGATGCCCAGTAAACATCTCATCACCCCACTGTAATCGGTGGTGTTGTGGGTTGACCTCTGAAGGAGTTGAAAACAATGTTTTAATTTTTTCAATTAATTTAATCAAAATGTCAAATGAAGGGTGGACACGCAATGCAAAGAATATCAAAGGTCATTCTGTGTCATTTAAGCATGAGCATGTAACAAGTTTTTGAGACATGGTAAAAACAATAGCACTGCGTGCACAAAGAACTGCAATGGTAGATGGACTTTGAGAACTGTACAATGATGAAATCATACTTTAATTTACATGAAAGTTAAATGAATTGCAACAAATTCAAGTTCAAGTGATGGTTGGTGCATGCATGCATGCATGCATATGCCACATTTGTTCATATGAAGTTCACAAGTTTTGCAAAACCAATGATCACCCACAAATCAAACATTGCACTGGATTATTTTCTTAAAAATGTAGCCTATATCAGGAAATGTCATGGACATTATGGAGTAGCCTAGCCCTAGGTCTATGCTGCCTAAATGTATGTACAGATGCATCAATATGATCAATTTACATTGTGTTCCTTCCTCCATGGTCTAAACAAAAGGTCTAAACCACAATATGGAGTGGATGACCTGATAATTGCACAAGAACCACCTTAACAGGGGCGTCGGCAGCTATTTGGGATTGGTACGGCAGATCAGAGTGTGGCCATCTATCATTATTATGGGGGGGATGCTTGGTAGGTGAAACTACGCTACGCGCCACCATGGTTGGCGCGTAGCGTCTTGTAGAAATTTTGAAAAAATGCCTCCCAGATTGCAGGAAATGGCACTTCCCGAGCTTGAAAACAAGACCCCTGCCATGCCAAAGTAGTCACATTTAGCCTACTTGCTTGTTTCATTTTGGTTCTTTATTTGTTGCCATTTTTTTTTCGGGGGGGTCCTACTTTATTTATTTATTTTTTTGCGCCGTGAATATTGGTCCGGCGTTCGCTGGACTTGCCGCACCGGCTCCGATGCCCCTGCTTAATCAATCAGGGGAGATCAGATAAGACAATTGCTACTGCTAGGGCCTGCATCAACATGATCAATTTACATTGTATTCCTTCCTCCATGATCTAAACATAAGGTCTAAACCACAATATGGAGGGAAAGGATGACCTGATAAGGACACAAGAACCACCTTATCCAATCAATCAGGGGAGATCAGATAAGCTAATTGCTAGGGCCTGCAGCAACATGATCAAGTTACATCGTGTTCCTTCCTCCATGGTCTAAACATAAGGTCTAAACCACAATATGGAGTATAGGATGACCTGATAAGGACACAACAACCACGGTAAACTCACCTGTATGCCCAAAGTTTACCGAAGTTTTCACTGCGATAAAGTGCGTCTTTGTGCCAACTTCGAATGCACATTTTAAATCCTCGAATTTTTCCCTATTTAGCACAAAGCCAAAGTGATCATCTTTACGTTCAGAATAAAATTCACGCCAATCGCACTGCGAACGTTCACCACCCTCGATGCCGGCCATGATGTGCGCTTGATAAATATGCAACGCAACAATGACGTAATTCGGGAACCTAGAGCGCCGAGCACAGTTGCACCCGAAGCCGAGTTCCGAGGGCACTCGAATTGGTTCGACCCGCTGTAGGGGTTAGTATTTAGTGGCTTCCTTATTTTGCAGCCACTCGTCTATGGCAAGCCATGTGGGACAAACACTGCATAATTTATCCGCGTATTAATTTAAAAATTTACGCGTATTAATTCGTATTAATTTGAACATATACGCGTATATATTATTAGCCAATCATAAGGTTTAAATATGTCCGCGTAATAGTTCGAATATAAACACGTATTAATTGGAATACATCTATTCGAATTTATCATATATATCCTAATATGTATTCGAATATATACACGTATTAATTCAAATGTATACAAGTATTAAATCATGCTGTTGTCTGGATCAAGTACGTTTGGCCTGGGTGTACTTCAATAGTATATACTCATTTATTAAACTGACGAGGCTGCTTTGTGATAACTCTCGAAACTCGTTGAAAGTCGTTGAAACTCGTGAAAGCTATAAGACATGCCCGTTATTGTCTGATTTAATACGCGTATATATTCGAATTAATACGCGTATATAATATTCGTATTAATACTAGGATATATTATGCGGCGGTGTTTGTCCCATATGGCTTGCCATACTCGTCAAGGCTTTGAAAGACCTTATATTGCAGGGTGGCTTGCCATACTCGTGAAGGCTTTGAAAGACATTATTTTGCAGTGTACGTGTCGGCAGAAATGTTGATCACAGCCTCATATAGGGAAAAATGCTGCTGAATCCTATCGATGCTTATTGACATAACTTTTCATGAGAAAGATGGGAGAAGAACGCAGTTCTTGTGTTTGTTAGATTTTTCAACAGATCCGTAATGGGGTCATATGACCTCATTTGTGTAAAGAAAATAGATTTGAAATTTTAAGATTTTAAAACCCCTTTGGTGTTCATAGTCGGTAAAAGATATTTACTCTAATTTGTCGGTGGCCCTGTGATAACGTGACTTTGTCCGGGTTTTTCCTCCCCCCCCCCCATTTTTTATTTTTCATATTTAAAGGTATAGTATTTGATACTTAAATTGGTATTGGTCATCCCGTAACTATATAGGTTGACTTCATGGATTTGGTTGGATCCCCTCTAGACATACATACCCTTTAAAAACACCAAAACATTCAAAAGGGATCAATTTCAGTCTGTTAAGGTCTACATTTAAGTCTTCAGGGTAAATGGTACACATGTTGCACGTGATGTTCATGATATCCTAGTGAACTTACTAATATTAGAACATATCGATGTAAACGTATAGCGTATATAGGTAGGCTTATATATATGTGTATATACGTGTGTGTATGTGTGGTTGTGTGTGTATGTGTGAGCATGTCTATAGGGGCCTCACAACTGGTGACGTGGGATAAAAAAATTCTTGTCACCAGTTGTCGAACAATAGAGAACAATAGCCATCGGTTGTCCAGACAAAGGGTTAGAATAAAGGGAAATGTCATTGATCGTATAGCTGATACAATAGAAAACAAGAAAACAAGTTTGGGCGGTGTGACTGTGTATATGTGTGTACTTATATGTAGGTCCCTATTAGTATATATATTGTACTGATGCCTGCAACTGTCTGTCCTTCTCTGTGACTGGAGAACGTTTTTTCCCCTCTTCATTTTATCTTGTTTCTATACAATGTATCTGTATATTAACCCCTTAATTAAAATAAAACAAACCTGGTAGAGTTTAGTGACACGTCAAAATACCCAAAACAATACAAACCTCTTCTTATGGCTGGGAAAGCGGCCTTAATTCAACGCGCTAGGTTACATTTCGGAGGCTATAAGACTATTTAATAATTAATTTAAGGTTTCATAAGTTTTACGCAGTCAACTCAATGACATATATTAGTTCCATATGTCACGTTAGCCGTACGGTAAGCCTCACTAGCTAAATTGAAAATTTCATAACAATGTTGATAGAATTAATTTTACTCATTTTTGTTTATATCTCTTCTTATATGAGCTATCCTCTAAATTAATTGATTATTAAAAATTAATTCTGGTTCATTATCTTTTGCCATCTAAACCATTTGAAAAATAACGACCATGTAGTAGGCCTATCTCACTTTATAGCCCTATAGTATTGAAATAATTTCGTTTCATTACAACTTTTATAATATTTTTTATACAGGTAATAGAAACAGCATGATATCATAATGTGCTATGGTGTTGTACAAAGCTATATACAAATTTGATCGACTGAAAATTTCCCTTTTCTTTAACCTGTACAATTTCGGGAGAACATGAAAAGCCCCTCGAACCAATTTGTGCGTGTTCGGCCTTCAATAAAACCAAATGCTGTATCAGTCAATTGAATCGTACCTCTATTTTTCTGTTTACTCTCTAACTGAATGAAATTTCATTGATACATTTGTGAAGGGGTGAAATTCACGATGATTTGTAATCAATATACAACTAGACATTTTACGTATATAGTCTAATATTCCTCAATTATTAAACGATTTACACTTTTTCATATTAAATGATTATCTTAAGAGCATACCAGTCATATGCCTTTCAAGTTAAAAAAACAAAAATAAACAAAAGACAAATTAAACCAAACCAAATCAAAAAGAAAAAAAAGAAGAAAAAAAGTATTTCTCAAACGATTTTAACGCAATGGCTTCGGAAAACTTTCAAGAAAAACTCATCTTTACATAAAGATATATACTTTCCCAAGGGCTTTTTATACATATAGCCTACCTGTACCTACAAATACGAACGTATAGAATAGTACACTGGGATATTACAACATGTATAGACTACTCAATTGTGAATACAAGAACGTTTGGGGAAATAGATTGTATTTTTTCTTCCAGTGTGAACAGCTTTTCTGTTTCATATATTTGTCACTCTACGGAAATGCTTTTCCGACTGAGAAACACATCACTGGTCTTTGTTGACCAAATCTTTTGGCTTAAGACAAAAAAAATGTATATTTTTTTTTTGGTTCTAACGACACTCCGTTATTGTACTTTATACATTTTTTTTAACCATATATATATTTTTTCTCAATAAAACCATCCCCTCTGTTATTTGACCTATCTCATTATCCAGCCGACATTGCCGCATATATAAGCCAGTAGCTGACACGTAGTGAACGCCGTAATCAATTTATATAAGGTCAAGTGTAATTCTTTGTTTTATACCTCTAAAGGATGTTTTTACAAGGATTTTAATACTTTGCCTCCCAAGTAGACAAAGATTAGTATTTATGAGATTGAATGCAAAGCAGATGGGCCATACTGTACGTTATCCAGGATTTGTTATTTTGTCTATGACTGCGTACCATGAAATTAAAGATGCATGGCAAACTTAATTTGCTTGCATCAAATTTACCTCCAGGAAGTCATGTGTGGCCTGAGTAGAAGAGTGGCCCTGCTTGCATTTAAGCGCAGAATCAAAAGTGTGATAACACATATAAAGACGTGACTGGACAGATGCGACAACACAATAAAGACGGGACTGGGCAGATCATCTGCCGCAGATGTGATAACACATATAAAGACGTGAATTGGCAGATGTGATAACACATATACAGATGTACCGTAACTGTGCAGATGCGATAACACATGCAAAGACGTGAATGGGCAGATGTGATAACACATATAAAGACGTGACTGGACAGATATGATCACACATATAAAGACGTGACTGGACAGGTGTGATAACACATATAAAGACGTGAATTGGCAGATGTGATAACACATAAAAAGACGTGACTGGGCAGGTGTGATAACACATATAAAGACGTGAATTGGCAGATGTGATAACACATGAAGACGTGACTGGGCAGGTGTGATAACACATATAAAGACGTGACTTCGCAAATGTGATAACACATATGAGCAGATGTGCAACAAAACAACATGTGCATGAAGAAAAACAATGCGCAAAAATGTTGCATACTGTAGTTGCGTGTAATGAATATGCATATATTTACCAACTATGCAAGGTCACTTATACTGTGAAAACTTAAAAGTTGACCTTATCAAAAGAATGAGTGAAATAAATTTGGAGAATCGGAGGAAGTTTAAGGGAAGGGAAGGTAGGAGTATGAACGGGGTGAGGGGGGGGGGGGTGATTATAATGAAGAACCTTCAAACACGCTGCTAAATGTAAACAAATTACAGTCTCAGCAAATTTCGTTCCTCAACAAAGCGGGAATTAATAACGAAATAAAACTGAGAAGTCATTGTCTGGTCTATTTTCTATCTGTTTTGGGAAAAGAGCTGGTTTTTGTCAAATTAGAGAGAGAGGAAGTCACAATGACTCGAGTTACAGGTAACCTTTGTGAATTACAATAGTATTATAAACACATGCGGTATCACTTACGTGGTATAATATACCTATTATGAGTTATGAAATAATTTAGTCATAGAGCATAATCATCGTCCCCATAGGGAGCATAATCGTCCCCCTAGGGAATATCTGAATATGGATTACCTGGTAATTGTTGTGTTCCAGCTCCCTGGGCTTACCATCCAAATACAGAACCAGGAAGGCAAATCTTTAAGTAACATGGTAGTGTTTAGGCCTACGTACTAACCTATTTTGAAGAGGAAAATAGACAAGTTTTCCAGACGTGCTTAGTAGAGCCAGTATTATTTTAATTATATATTATTAAGATCAACTAAACAAATATTTGAAGGATATATAAAAGTTTCTTTATTTTGCCTACTTCGATCTTCATCAATTTACCCTCACATCAGTCAGTCCTGCAGTGTACAGCGAGCGAGATAAGAAACCACGTGGTTGGATTTGACGGTACGGCGTCTGATCACAAACCTTGGCGCACCTGGTAAACTATGGCAAACTGTCATAGTACGATGACATTCTAGCTTATGTAGGTTTGTTGGTGACACTATCTGTTAAAACGATTTAATTAAAGCCTCTTGTACTCTGCAGAACAGACTTGAATCGTAAATGACTGAATGCTATTCATATTCTCTCGGCTACAGTATAATCGTAATCAGAAAAATACACGTGACGTCACCTTTTGCTCAATGATCATCATCAACCCCAGTCCCCTTTATTGAGGTCAGTGTTACCATGGCGAAGTATCAGACCTCTTGCAATAGTCTTACAAGGTTTATGTCACTGTACTATGACCGGTTAGGTCACTCGGAGTGACGTCAGTATGAATGTATTTTGATGAGCATATATTCGTGGTTCATAACAATAATATAACGTCACCTGGTTGAAATGGTGGCGCTGAATACTTCATTTGGTTGTTACGTTACGTTACGTGACATGGTTATGACACGTAATGTAGGCATTGTTGGCAGTATACTCTGATCTTGGTAAGTGTGTTGGGCTATGCATGGTGATAATTTGGGATAGGTGGTATGAATATATCACTGTGACGAATGACGTCACTTCCGCCTTATTACATGAATTGATCTCGACACAACACACTTGACGTCGGTGATAGAGGTACGTCACTCTGAGGTCAATGCAAGACTTGGTTCAACCTTGTTACAATGCTAAGTCAATTGATTCATACGTCACTCACGGTCGGTCATGTGATGTGCATACTTCCCTTGGTATTAGCATGCGCTGTGACATACAAAAAGACTTGGTTCATCACCAACAGTGACTATCAGTCGTGACTTGGTTCAGGACTGTCACGGACAATGTCAGTTACTTGCAGCAGTGGAAGAGGCCTCGCCTGGTGCATAGAGATGACTCCGGTCTGCACTGAGACCATGCTGGGCGTTTGAAAAATTGACCGGACACACGAAAATCGCATGTGCTCACTATATTAAATAAATAATGCAATAATGGCAACTATAAGCATTGAGTATCTTTTGATCGGTTTTTATACTACCAGTGAAATTAGTATTGTTAGATTTATCTAACAAGTAACCATTGCTTCGAAACAAATGTAGTGACATGGTTTTATCAACTATAAGTATATAGAAAAATTATTCTCGCGGTACCATACCCTAAGTCGACACATGGGTCCCGTATGAAGGCGCGTGTTAAGAAGAAATGTACCAAGCCGTACGGAAGGTCATTACCAGACCAATGGCCCTTTTTGATGTCGTAATATTTCATATGGTCACGCTATAGTTCTGGCTGTAGGTGTTGCTGACCCTCACCGGTAGTTCATCTTAAATCTCTATCCTCACTCTACCCAGCCTAGTCTTACCCCATCCTAGTCTTACCCAACCCAACCCTCATCCAACGTCAATGAGAGTGAGGAACACAATGGACTATACAGTCATGTAGACATATTGGTTTGATATAAACAAAACTATGAGTCACTGCTTTCTCTTTGCTTCGGAAATATCATATTCGTCAATATGCTTCACAATTAAATGGCATTTTTGGCTTCCCATGTGTTTATTTAGTACTAGGGCCACAACCACACTTTACACGGTAAAGGCCTAGCTAACACAGGAAGGAATTATTGGACTACATAATCTAATCAAGTAACCCATCAAAAAAGTCTTAATTTAGAACAAAAAACAAAACTTCTCACGGAAAATTTGAATGAGAGGGTTATCTTGTTTTTCCTCTCATACATATTGGAAATATTTGAAACCATTCGGAAATAACCTGCCAAAGACGATAACACAGAGGAAACAGGAAAGAGAAAGAACAAGAAAATATTGTCGTCCTCTATACGGTTGGAGTTCTGAATTCATTTCACGGTCAGTGGTCCTAGTATCGACAGTTGGCCATGATAAAAGACCCAATCCCGAGAGAGGACACTTTAAAGGGATATCTCGATAATAGTAAATGCCATTCCTGTGGTGATGAATACTTTGATTTCAAACTTCTATACACATGGTTGAAAATATTTTGTCTTTGAAGGTAACACATTTTGTCAGCTAAATCAATTGTTATTCTTGGAAATAGAACACAATTTGTGATGCTGTCATGACAAATGTTTCTCAAAGCTGAACTTTCTTGTCATAAAATTTTGTTGACTTATTACTGTTTTTTTTTTTTAAAATTTATATTTTGAGTGTTTGTGAAGTGGGTTATGAAGTTAGACTTCGAAACTCCGTCAAAGTATTGAATCATTTGATGTTAGCGGTACAGACAAAGCAGGGAATGGAGAGACGAGATACCGTACCTATCCTCAATTGAAACAAACAATTCCATATCTCTATTTCAGTTAGACAAAACACGATGTGAAATATGTCCAACCTTTTCCCTCCCACCAGGGGGCTGTCGACTTCACTCGTCTCATCCGTCAAGAATATGTCTAGCTACGTCATCGATGACGTCATACGTCTAGACCCAAGCTGCTTCTTATAAGCCATGGTCTGAAGTTTGTTGAGTTTTCTTCAGCCAAATACGATCATTGCGTTTGATAAAACTATAGGTTATTCACTAGATATTTTTTTTTTATCAAACGACAGTACTTGAACGAGCACGTAATTAATCAATATTAATTCAATTATCAGCATTTCGTCACCCGGACATTTCAAACGCATACAAAGTGGCAAAATGAATTGTTTTCCGCCTTTAAATAACTGCAGTCTGAAATGCAACTTGACTTAAAAGCAAACGGGTGACCTACATACATTATGATGTGAGTTGGAGCAGTTATAATAACAGTAGCGGTGCGTAGTATACTCGTACATGCAGATGCATGGATGCGATAAGCCTTATATACAATTTATATACAATTCTCTTGTTTTGAGTACAAAAAAGAGGTCAAGGCTCTTAGCGCGGTAAGGAGTACTTTACTTTGCATTGTCTTACATCTATTGGCCTATATTATATTTCTATAATGTCTCGACTCTCTATTATACATGAGTGCGCGTACACAATTTTGAAGTTGAGTACAAGTCACACAATCTATATGCTATAAAATACGAGTATACGAGGAACAGACTCACTATACAACTATATCGGAAAGCATAGAAATTAATTAATTTAGCTAACTTGCAGGTAGCAATAGTATAATATATTTAAACATTCTGTAAAGTGACAAGTTCGTTGGCAAAAATTGATAACTGAAATCCGAAAATAGGATTCTCTTTCGATTGTTCCCAGACGTCGCTGATGGGGTCAAAGTAAACAACTACATTTCTCACAGGGGGAATACAGTCGATCAATCATGAGAGAGAAACCGGACGGTAATGTGCTTTTGGAAAGATTCCTGGAAGTATGTGGCAAGTGTGGGCGCGTACAGCACGGGAGACATGTAAAGAGGCGAGGGAGGGGGGGGGGGGATTCGTTCGACAAGGATTCGCTGAAAGTTTCAGAACTTACTTTGTCTTAAGTGCCCTCATCCCTCTGTTTCCCGGATCTTCCCCCAAGACTATTTCCAAGAAATAGATCACATTTACCGCAAGAAGGGGACTGGAAGGAAGGGGGCCTGAACTTACGTTAAACTCAAATTATATCTTTAGAAACACAAACAAATTCTCTCCATCATCCCTTTCTCCACATATGTAGCTGCCTCCACCCCTCCCCTCCCTCCATATCTCTCTCTTTCTCCCTCGATCTACAACAAAAAACGTATCATTGAATTGCTGGTGACATCCCTATGTTCCGACGTCTCTATGTTCCGACAATACCAAATAATTTTTGAACTCATAATTTTTTTGGACCATCATTTCTTCGGACCCAATATTTTCGGACCAAATACTATTGGGGGACTTAATTTTTTTGGGCCCAAATTTTTTCGGACCTAATTTTTGGGGGAAACAATTTTTTGGGACCCACCAAATTTTGTTCACGAAAAAAGGGGGCCGAAGTTTGCTTAAAAAAAAATTGATCCAAAAAAGTGTTGGTCCGAAAAAGTTTGGTTCGAAAACATGTTGGTCCAAAAAAAATTTGGTCCGACAAATGTTGGTCAAAAAAAATGTTGGTCAAAAATTATTTGGTATTGTCGGAACATAGAGACTTCGGAACATAGAGACGTCGGAACATAGAGATGTAACCGAATTGCTCACAGGAGATATTAATGTAAACGTTATTCATGACTAGAATTTGCAGAACGTTAATAATAATAAAACAAACCCATTTCATATTTGGTTGGCCGAAATTGTGATGCATATATTTCAGAACACACTACGCATGTTGGTTATTATACCTCCTGTAGAAAACTTCAGCAACGAAATATGTCATCACATATGATCTTACAAAGTCAGGCTAGAAACGCAAAACCGCCTGATGCGTTCATGCGTAGACTTGGCTATGGGTTTGCTTACGGTTATCGAAAATAGTGAATTGAAGGTTGTTGATGTTTTGGACTTGCGCGTTAGAGATTCAATACACATGTTTGTGGATTGGTTACCCTATTATGGGCGTTGTTGCCATGGTTTTCATATTAACTTCCACCAGTACCTCTTGTACTGTATAGCGATTGATGGTCAATGTGTTTGAATTGGCAAGAGAGAGGTAATTTACTGGGTTATCGGGGTTATGTTAAGGCGCTCGTCATACAGCCGAGTATAGTGTAAGACACTAACTTCCAAGTTTTCGTTAAATATGATGTCATCACGAATAATCATATTGGATTTTCTGGACATAAGGTGAGTCCTTCTGGTGGCAATCTGCACCATCCCTTTATCAAGTGTGTGAAGTATATCATGAAAACCCCAAAAAGAAAATCAACTTTTTTATGAAACCTTCATTGAATGTAAGAGATGATCCATACATTCTTCTGTCAATGCAAATTTCGCAAGTTTTAAACAGGGAGGTGTGAGACACTCCCTGGACGGTTTTAACTTTAACGATGCCTGCATATAGGCCTTATGCAAGTTAAAGAGACCCAATGTGCCATTTGGTGATTATCGATAAGTTTGCATTAGATTTACTAAGTCCAGTTACGCAGGCTTTGTTGAAATCGATTGAACATTGTTACAATAAAACCAATGTTTCCTTTTGAAGGGTCCTATCGACCCACTTTTTTCCACATTGACAGGCTGCTATAAGCTGTATCAATCCAGACGAGGCTTGAAGAAAAAGAAAAACCTAATTAGATTGGGCGGCTGTAACTTTCTTTGATTCATATTGATCATCTCTTGTAATCGGTAGATGGAACCGATGCATGCATGGACTAACAGTAACAGAGACGAATCAGTGTGCATGTACAATCAATCACAATGATACAGGATTGTATAGGTCCTTGACAACCGCATATAAACCACTCAAACATGCAGGTGCGCCTAACTATAGCCTAACAAATAGCAGCAACTAATAATATTGTGAGGTTCAACCGTCTGCTGACCAGGAATCCACATGGCAACTGTTCATGGATGTATGATATCTGTGAGCGAGACAGTATGACTATCTTAAACATATCCTCTAAAGGCCAAGTTGTAATTTGGAAAAATTTGCAAATGGACCCCAGCATGTCATAACTCATGGTAATTACCTTGTACATTGCACAAATGTGGATACTTCGCATTGTCAGTGATGCTGTGTACCGAATTAGCGTACATGCTCGGTTTTCTTGTTCGATTGTCGATTGGATTTACATATGAATGCTGAATTACAGTTTCCAAGGTAAAGGATATAAGGCCTTTGTCAGTCGTGTGGAAGAATAATACATGTTATTTTCAAATCATATCGATATCGCGGTTGTGAGCAAACACGTCATGTTTATATAAATAATATCGACAAGCTGGTTGTGAGTGCAAGATATGTTATACAATATCGATATCACAGAAGTGTGAGTAATATACTTGATATGTTTATATAATACCAACATAGTGGTAGTGGTAACACCACCAATCTAACTTCTTCAAAGGATGGTATATAAATAAACTTTAACACCCTCCTAAAGATAGAGATAATACTAAAACGGCAGTAATTTTATGTGGAAAACTCATATTCCTAGTCCAGTTACTAGTTTTAGTGAATACAGTGATTGCTATTGTTTCTGCTCGGTGGTAAATCATTTTGCAGTGCCACTTCAAATTGTATTTTTCAATATGCGTGCATAAATGTAGTTTCGGTTTTATTGTTTACGTATTGTTCGTCGACTCTGTTCATGTGATTAACGTGTTTCGTTGTCACTTATTTAAACGGTATGTTACACTGCTTTATGTCACACATATCACTCTTCTGTTTTATATATCAAAGTTGGGATATTTGCCTATATATTGCCTTTATGATGGCAGTTTTCGTATAATCTCAGAACCCCTTTACCGTTGCTATATGTTCGGCCTATACGCTATGTTATGCGAGTTCCAAAGAGTTCTAGTAAGACCTCCATTACGTGTCACTGTTCTTATAGAGGGTATTGCTCGCAGGGCTATATTGGTACAGAGATAGACTTGTACAAAATATATACAAGGGGTTCTGCTGTTGACTCCCACAGACAAACAGTTGCGCTACAATCTTGCAATAATCGAGTATGCGGGCCCTTTAGGTTAAGCATTATAATACTATATCGGTCTACACTGAATATTTCTTGGTGTATAGGTGTAGCGAGAGTTGGATTCTCTGGCCATTTTCTGCAATCAGCATTACTGTCTGATCCTCGTATAGAAAGTCATTTCATTAATCCTGGTTTTTATACTTCTGATTGACACGACGATGAGAAATTGTCGCTGTTCTGGTATATTATGGTTGACATCTCATTGTAGTACAAACAGAGGACATGGTATAAAGCCAGTCGGGGAGTACGGTGTTCGCACAGTATTAGTGTACAAGCCTATACGTTTCAGCATGGCCATATTTAAGTGTAGGGAAATTTGTTCAAAACAAATTTTTTTCAAAGTTTCTACCATTGCGTGGTATTGAACGACGTGTGGGTTGACCCTGCTAATGTAGGCCTTTAAGTTTAGTGCTGGAATCATATTACGATAACAGTCAGTAGAAGCTAATTTACAGCTACTGATACAACTTAAAAGTCGCTGAGGTCAAACTGTGTTTACTAATGTGATATACGCACTGATCACATGAAGTCGAAATCCACATAGCAACCGTTGGCGTCCCATCGGCACAGGCATTCTGACAGGCTAGTCCAACTTACTATAGTTCCATCTATATACCACTTATGATTTTCTGCGTATGCTGAAATTACGCAAATACGTTGTTCCTAACCAGTTGGCATTACAACGGAAGTCGGTAATCATCAACACTTTAACGTATATATCAATCCGAGATTTTCATCTTTGTTTATGTTTTGGAATACATTTTTCTTAAATAAGACGAATAAATTCACCAGAATTATGAATCGATTTTATCGTTCCTTCCTGCAGAAAATAATACTACCGGGCTCCGTCTATGTATGGCGTGAATGCTAACAACATAAGGATGTCTTTGCGAGATCGAATTACATGAATAAAGACCACAGAACTTATTTTACAATTTTAATTTGGTAAAACACCCAGCGTTGGTCACTCGTTTTCAAAACTCGAATGCTTCTTTAAATCGATAACTATTTCCCCCTTTTCCCATTTTTCATCAGTCTAAGCGGTGGGGGACCAATCAAGTTTGCTGGAACTAAAACAGACCGTCGTACTTACGGCACCGACAGCGAATACGGAGACAATGGCGCTTTTCCGCTTTTACACGATAGGAACAGATTAAATACACGTACAACTCGGAGTGACCCTTCCTTGAAAGCACGGCGAAGAAGAAAAGGTAATTACATAGAGCATAATGCTCTATGGGTGATTATTACTAAAGTTAGGAAGAGTGGATAAATTATCACCGCTCCCACCCTTTATGCAAACAATACATTGGTTATAAATCAGAGGTGAAATGTCGAACTTAAATGTTGAAACACAAGTAAACAATCAATATAATAATGGTAATAAAAGTAACAAAGAATGAATTTGCGACAATATTGGCAGGGTACTTAGCATTTTGAAAGGGAGGCATTAAAGAGGGATCAATAAACAATAAATTAATATTTCTTCAGGTACAAGGCTTTTGCAAAATTCAGTTAAAGCAGACGTAACCGACTGTTACCATATATACTGTTACCTTGGTTTCCTAACTTTTCTGACAAAACTGTTCTTTGAAATAAGTTGAAAGATATCGGTGTTTTTTGTTCCAATTGATAAGATGCCTATGGTGAGAATCTAATCCTGTGAGCTGTTTAAAGAAAATCACCTCCACACCCCTACCTACCCCGCCCCACCCCGCCCCACCCCGCCCCACCCCGCCCACCCCTCCCCGATGCAGAAATGCAGTCGCTCAGGATAAGTACCCTAACAGACATGGCGCCTTACATAGAGGCGGTTGAGGGAATAACAATAGTTGAATGGTTGAAGTCTTCTTGGTCAAGTTGTTTGTAACCTTCCTATCAGTTTACCGTTACTCCCTTTTCATAAGTTTATTTTAGTCTGTATTTTCCAGTAGAGGGCGCTCGCCCAGTAAACTATCATAGATAAATGGTTCATCCATGTGAACTATGGCTGTTCGTACCGAGTCGAATTTTTCAGGGCGTGAGCAAAGAAGGTAGATTCGAGCATCGCAGTGAATCAGGTTATACTACATGGGCATCACAAGACTAGAATGACTGCAGCACAAGACAAAATCTTGAACCAATAAGATTTGCATTCTTAATCTCCTTATTTCAGAGGATTAAAGCGATATTGTTCCGTACTATGCCGTAATTTAATTAATAATAATAGTGAAAAATGACACCCACGTAACCTATCTGTCTATCAGTGAGGACTTTGTAAATAATAATTTAATATGTTTCAACAGATAACAATCATGTTCCTTTGAAATTTTTGTCCACCAAATTTGTAGTTACTGAAAAAACCCGGCACGTCAACTCCGCGCCAACACCAGTCAAAGAGGTTCGTCGTCCGACTAACCATGACAGAATATCAAAGAAAAGTAAAGCTTCCCATGTGTCGAAATCCTCTCACCTACCGAAGCTCCAGACGGAGACTCACGGAGTACCGACAGTCAAACAGGTTCGGACCCTACCAGCTGAGTCGAGCAAAAAATGGGCGACCTCCTGGGCCGAAATTCGGGCCACTTCTCTAAAACGCGATGATTTTAAGTAAGTATATATCAGCTTCGGCTTTGCGATTCACCAGGAGTACTGTGAGGAATTGGCTGACTTGCGAGGAGGGGGAATAGAATAGAGGTATATTGAACAATCGTTTAAGCATTCAAATGTCATGGGTTAAATAATATCATTACTTAAATATCATATTAAACGGAGAAATGATAAAGATGAGGGGCGGGGAGGTTAAATGAATATTCATGGTGACGTCATTGTAAAATATCATGTAAGAAAAAAAAGTGTTATTTTTAACACTATCATATCTCTACTTTCTGTGTGTTGAGGGGAAGTTCAAAGAGTCTTAAACACCCCAAAATGGCATGCTGATTGCCTTAACTTTTCACCACACGTTATATCATAAGCGTATTCATCTGATAATATTCAAATATACCCCAACAATGTTTGTAAAATATATTCCCACCACGTTGAAAATGAAATCAGTTTTAAAACAATGTACGATGTTCCCATCACCCGTTAGTGAGAAACACCCCGCCCTGTTGTGTGTTACTGTACATCCACACCCTCCCTTTACACACGTGACCCTGGCAGAGATGCACCTCCTCGATACTGCGCAGTCAGTTCATACAGCGGTCTGCGCAGAATAATAGCATAGCAAAATCATGACGTCACAAACAATGCGCAGACACTTGGGCCTATAGTTATTAACCGTTCTTGGTTGAAACATTCAGATGGACGAAGGAAAGAAAGTCAAATCAGTTAGACAGTAAAACTTAAGAGGGAGCGGGAAAAACACCGTTAAGTAGGCTATGAGCAGACGACAAATATAACATACTATAAATATATATTATTCGTCAAGAGTCCTTAGTAGAACGATTTGAGCAACGTTATAGCCGCTTGTTTTTAGGGTCACCTTTTTAGGGTACTAGACTATAGTCTCTTTCTCTTATGCATATTATCATTATTTTTTTTATCTGTTTATATAGGAGCAGTATATGGCTTTATAGGTGCCTTTTAAAGTTTAATTGTTTTCAAAGTTGAATTTTGATCCTTTCGTTTTTGATCCGTTAGACTGTCGTATAGGTTTTTCAATTTTTTAGTTTTAGGTTTAATTTCCTATTAGTTTCGATTCTTATAGTTTGACCATTTTCGAGAGTTTTGATTCTTATTCCTTCAGTCAGTTGCAATTCTTATTTTTCTTAATAGTTTGACTTCTTATTATCCTATTAAATTAATATGTGCAATTCATAGTATGGTATCCTTTTAGTGTATTTTCATGTATACTATTTGTATTATTCTTATTCCATCTTATCATTGTATTGTCTTATTGCGAGCATTTAATTGCCCATTTTTGGTGCTTAATAAAGTTTATTTGAATTTGAATTTGAATTTAAACAAACCGAGGAGATTGACAGAAAACCCTCGTGACGAAATGGTTAACAGTTAGAGGAAATTACGAAGTAACAACCTAGCTATACGTAAAGGAATTGCACAACAGTTTCAAACCAAAGAGCCAGAAGACTGCAAACAATATTTTCCAGATTTGACTTCTGTTACCATCGAGATATACTTGTACTCATGTGTACCTACAGAAGTACGGTTCTACCTAGCTGTAATTTCTGAGGTTTCTTGTGCACATGGATTTCACACAGTTGGACCTTGCTCTATTGACAAGAGATTTTTTTTTATAGTCTTTCGCTTGGTTTGACCTCAAACGACCGTTGACCTCCACCAATTTCAATAGGGTCATTGTACTTACCAAGGGAGATCTGTATTTCAAATATTAAGTTCAAGTCCAAGTTGCCTTCTTTGGGTTATCGTGTTTACATGATTTGTTACTGTTACCGCATTATTCAGTTTAACCCACATCTTGACCACTTCCTCGTTGAATATGACATTTTAATACATAAACAACATAGTAATTTAAATACTTTCTTCCACAATTAGCTGAGGTTGGGGAGGGTTGCTTAATATTTCATTGTAGAAAGTTCAATATCACCACACGGCCATACATTCATGCATGAGCTGTGCGTTAAGGGGCTGCCTTGTAAACAGCATCTGGGTGATACCCGACTACACAGTGAAAATGTGATGGGGTGTTACCAATATCCCTACCATTTTTCGAACAATGATTATTACTGGTCCAAAATTTATTTCATCAAAGTGGATAAGAGCTGGTGATCCCAATGTCCCGTTTTACGTCACAAGACATTAACGTAAACAAAGTTGCAAACTTATTCAGTATTTGTGCATTACTAGAAAGTATAGACAGTTCATTTTAGCCTATACTATGCTTCTAAGTATCCATAGATCTGTGGTGAGATGCAAGTTTTGAAATCTTTTATTGGCTTCTTTCAGTTCACCTCAATCTTCATCAACTTCGCCTTCCTCTTGCCGAACATTTAGCACTAAGAAAACTGCCAAATCCGAGCCTTGGAAAGTTGAGGCTCGCTCTAAGAACGAACTCTGGCAAAACAAAGGAAGCCGAGAATCTCCATTCTACGCTAAATCAAAACCTGAAATAGATAGTCCTAAGAAAAGGACAAAACAGTATGCAAAGCCGGAGACGGTTAAACCGAAATCACTACCACCTCGGCTTGAAAGAACAAAAAGTAAGATTGGATTTTTTAATCGAGATGGTGCTTTTGTTCTCGACGACGAAGCAGACCCACCAGCACAACTTGCTCGCTCAGAAACTGTTTCGGTTATCCGACCAAGGCGAGCTAAGAGTAGAACGATATTAACATCTCAAAGCGCCAAGACGATGAAAGAAATAAAGAAAAAACCGAAGTTACGACGTCGTGCCGTCGTCATAACGAAAAAGACTCTATCCCACGAGAAGTCATTGAAATCGGTTTACGGTAACCGCAGCTTTAAACTCCAGCGTCATGTCACGTTTCTGAAGCACATTACGCAGGCGCAGAAGGACAGAATGGAAGAAGAGAATCAAATGTCTGAGGAAAAATCCCGAGCGAGAATTGAATCTTTGCGAAGACAGAGAAGGGAATTGAAAGAGATAAGGGATAGGTTTGACGAGGAGCAAGTGACACGGTTTAGAAGACAATACGTCTCTTGGAAAAGCGTCGAGGCCGATAGATTGAACCGAAATAGTGAAGAATACGGTCTACCGGACAATATTTACGACGATAGATATGATAAAACATTGAAAGAACTTAGCCAAAAGTCGACGGTTAATCGGAAAACAAGACCGTTTCGTCAAGTTGCTACGTGGATGAAAAATATCAAGCGATTTGAGAGACTTCTAAATCCTCAGATGAGCGTTAACCTTGAGAACCAACTGGCAAAGCAAAACAAGGCACTAGTAGAGGGTATAGATATCGTGGAACTAGCCAACGGTATACCGAACGGTAAGCTATATCATGTGGTCTGTATTTGATTATTTCTTCTGTTATGTCATTATGAATCGGTGGTTGACTAAAGTTCCTAAAAACCACGCTAAGCCTGTAATTGGTAACGTGTAACACGATGGAAAATTAAAATAAGGAAGCAAGAAAAGGTTTGCAGAATTTATGTAATTAAGAAGAAACTGTATAAGATACTTTATGACCGTTCGTATGCGACATTTCCATTGTATAGCCTGATAGTATTACCTATGTGACGAATATGGTAACTATGCTAACGTGTATGCGTCGTATTTGAAATTTATGGACTGTTTATGAAGTAAATATGAAAATTGTTTCATTAAATAATTATCAATTCTAGTTATTGTCAATATACTGGCATGTATTTGCTGGTGTGACATAACCACGAATAGAAACATTTGTAATGACATACCAGCATATACAATCCCAGTGTCAATATCTCAGTGTACGTATTATACAAACACGCTATATAGAGAAGTACAAACATGATGTAATGTATGATGCCACACATTACGGACACAACTGTTCGTGCTTGATTTTGATTGGTCAAACCTTCATTTTGTATACATTCAGCTAATGTGATTAATTATCAGTACCGAGATGGAAACCCACATTTTCTTGGAAATTTAACATCCATTCATATTTGTTCTTGTTTTTTGATGTTGTAGATGTGACGCAGTCTTCAACGAAGCAGGTCAAAGTTGATAGGGTCATCGGTTCTGCAAGACGAATCTTACAATCACAGGAAATGGGTAAATTAAATATATATATATATATTTTTTTTAATTAAAAATCGGAGGATTAGATTCCGCGAAGAAACATTCAGTCTATTCTGTATAACCTGTTCAATCAATATCAAATGCAACGGTTGGGACAAACACAACTATACTAACCTGTGAAGGCATGGGCAAAACTAGTAAGCCGCTGTAAGTAAATGCTCGCTATGCCATTCAGCATGCTGACACATGACTTCGTAATCAAAGTTGAGAAAAACCTTTCTGAATTTTTTAATTAATTTTTTTTACGAAAACGTATCAACTCGGTGAACAAAAGCTTGGGCTATAGGAACCACATATACCCCGTCTCCCAGAAGCAAAGATTCGTGTCGACTATACAAAATTACCTCGTACTATAGTCTTTCTTTCCTCTTCTGCAGATGCAATTAGTGAGGTTTCATCCCTGGAGGAATTACAAAACGAATTCAGAGCTATAAATCTCGATGATCGGTCATAACAACACAATCATATTTTCATGGTCCTTAATTAACTGCCTTATAACATATTACTTTTCAGTTAACTGGCACAGTTCACATTTTCGTGTAACCGATAAGTTTCAGATCAAATGAACCACATCATGCGCGCCATAGCATTTGATACCAAGTATAGGCGTAGGAGGCGGGGGGGGGGGGTGGGGGCTGCAGCCCTCCAAGCAAATATTTTTGTGAAAATTCGGGCAATATGAGGAGAATTTTTCGGGCACATACTGAAAAAATAAATTTCAATGTGTTTTCCAATGGTTAAACTGATATTATTATGATCATTATTATTGTAACGACTTCCCGAAATATTCTAACCGATATGGAACTGTAATAGCACGGGATATGATTGTATGTAATTGGCATGCGATGCAATAACCGATGCATGCCGCGCGAAGCGCGCGAAAAATTTTGGTTGTATTTTTCGGGCAAGTCGTTACAGCCCCCCAAATCAAACTGGTCTCCTACGCCTATGATACCAAGTATTCAGACTTTTATGTTTCTTTCTCATTGCTATGACGACCAACCATCACGACAAAAGTTCTAAGTACATGTCATTAATTTGAACTCGCCCACCATTGTTGAATTATTACGCAATAATATTTTCTATGGTAGTCATATACCTTGTTTTTATCAGCGTTTCTTTTGTTATTTTGAAATATCTATATTCATTTGCCTTTGTCGTTTACCTCCATTTCATTAACATAAAGTCTGTTCAAAGTATCTCTTACGAGATCCGGCTTTAGGAATCACAAATGATTTCGTTTCGAATGGTCGGTTAGCATCATGTTTGATCTCTAGAGTAAGGCAAAATATGTCACCAAAACAGAAGTAGTATTGTTCGATACAAATGACAAACGCCTACAGTGGAATTACGAGCTTCCTTACCGGTTTCGAACCTCTGGCCAGCATACAAAGCGGGAGGCCCGGGTTCAAATCCAGGTGGAGGCTGGAAGTTTTTTCACTGTTCTTGATTTTCCAAGTCATTACGATTCAATTATATATATAAATATATATATATATATATATATATATATATATATATATATATATACATATATATTTATCAGTTTATGACAATCTTTCTGCTCACGAGTTTTCACTGAAACTGAGCAAACCATTCGTCCAGGCCTGTAGCTAAGAACTGATGCAAGCAACAATCTGCGGAGAGACACCAAACTCTAACGGATGGGCATCGACAATTTTACAAGGGGCATCAATAATTAAAGGAAGGGGCACCAACAATTTAAGGAAGGGGCACCAACAATTTAAGGAAGGGGCACCAACAATTTAAGGAATGGTACATAACTGTTGTCCTGTAACTTGTGAGGTTTATTGTACACAAGATGGCAGTACAGGCGTAGGGGGTACAGCTGTATACAAGACGGAGGCGAAAGCGCCATCCCCAGCCCCACCCCCTTGCCCCGTCCGCCATTGAAGGTTAAGTACCATCAAGCGATCATTCGTTTGCTTCACTCACTTTTTACAGTCCATTTTAAAGGAGTATTTCGGTGGTCAAATCTGTACGTCTTGATAATATATTTGATTGCGAAAGGGTTTCCTGTTTTTGTAAATTGAATTGGAAGAGATATTTTTTTATCATCTCGAAAGGAAGTCTATTACAAGTTACCATATCTTATATTAAGGTGGCATATAAAGCCAGATATTTCCTCAGTTTTCTTGGTTGAAGTATATATGAAATTTATACATACCACGTATAACAAATCAGTTGTAATCGCTGAAATGGAAAGAGCGACTTCTTCATTTATTTTATGATCTACAATGGCAAGAACAAAAATACAATTATCTGATAATAAAGAAAACTTTATTTACTTATTTTTATTACTTTTTTTATGTCACATAATTTTGTTTCATTTCTCCACCGAGTTTCAATTAAAACGTTTAAATCTTACAATTTTAACCACAACTTGAATTTTGTTAAGACAAGAAATATTTTGAACAATTTGAATCTACTGGACACGAACTAGCCCCTATATCCCTTAATGGAAATCGATTCTGTTTTTCAAATATTGTGTCTTTTTGCACCAATAAAATGGATCCACTTAGAATGTCTGTCATAATTGTCATAATTGGTGACGATGGTGATAAATTTTTGATGCGTTTGTGAACAGATAAATATGTGAGGCTAATCTCTCCGCGAAAAGTAGTCACTGCTGTTATCTGCCAGTGGGGTGAAAGGTCAATATACTCCTCCGCTAGCAGGCTGTAGTGTTTCTCTATTTCGAAAATCGGTTAACCGCTGACGAGTACTCTTGATTTGAGTTGGTAGATTTATGTACGGTGCAACCATACGTGCACTATAATGCGTACATCAAGCTGTCATATATCTATTTTCTGTGTGTAAAGTATCTATTCACTTTCGAAGAGATTCGTGGTGCTTCATGTGACGTTACAACTTGCGTCATGGTCGCATTCTACATGTATAAGGGGTCTGTGTGGATCAAGTAAACTTTTTAATTATCTCACCCAACCTGGGTGACTTTTCCGTCGTAAGCAATATTAGGCCCTAAGCTACGAAAACTGACAGACTAGTGCTGGTTCGAGGACTCAATAAACATTGCAAGATTAAGAAGACAAATTGAAAACAATCGAAGTTTAGGAACGGATGACGCTTAAATCGATATAACAGCCGACTTGTAAACCACAGGTCACGTGATCGTATAAACGGATTGTAAGATATAGGAACCCCTCTAGAGCACAATACGTATAATACTGTTCATGAACTATACCGTATAACCCAACATAATATGCACAACAGATATGAATATTCAATATGAACAAGTAATTTTACGTTATTATAAGTAATGGTTACCTAAATATATCCAACTTTTAATCTTCTTTAGGCTGCCAAAGATATGCAAAGTTACTTCCAAGAATTAAAAGCAACCCGAAAATTTCGGGAACGCCAGGATGAACTCCCAAGAGAACTATCTGTAATAAATAAGCTACTATCAGGGATGGGCTCATTAGTACAGAAACTACAACCACAGTTTCATATTGCAGAGCAAGGGCTAAAAATATATTCCCCAACAAAGCGCATACACAAACACCTAAAACAGTTAATTGATCTAGAAACGATCGTGGCATAGTCAACTCAGTGAATATTAAAATAAATGACGTAATTATGACGCCACATATCCCAGTAAATACAGCAAACAGAACAGGATCTGATTTAGACTCGTATGATAATTTTCGCGATACGACAGATGCTAATGATCTCGTTATAACAACTACTACAGCCAAAATGGCGCCGTAGAAATCATCCGTGGTATCTTCACTACTATTGATGTATTGAAAAATAAAAGGGGGTTTTGAAACGAAGATGATTCCGACTGCATTGATGACGAAATTGATGACGTGGAAAGTGGTGATTGGTTCACCTAGTAACAGCAAAGCTAGGATAGCAGACGGTATCGCCATGTTTGACGTAATGGCGGAGACGTTTCCTACCTGAGCAAAAGTAAGAGCCACGTAAGCAACAATACGACATCCATAATTCAGGATTCCGTAGAGAAAGTAAAGACACATATCTTTTGTTTTATATCTTTCGCATTTTGTCCACTGTATGAATGGAATGACAAACAAGAACGAAAGGCTTCTTAGGAGCATAATGGTGTAAACGGTAACAGATTCTTCGGCAACTTTAACCAGAAACAGCTGAATCCCAAGAGTGGTTGCGAATGAAAGTGAAAATAGTTTTCCTCGTAAGTCCACCAGTCTGCTGGTACTTCTCTCCAACAATGGTTTTCGAATATTTCCCGTCGTACCATCCTCGCTTTCCAAACTCATTATGAAGAAAATGTTACAATGTTTTCCTCCCGAAAAGAAAAGACACTTTCTCTTAAATATTTACGAACAACTGTTTTATCAAATTAGTAAAATATTTTTCAAAAATTATGGATATTGAGATGATATCAGTCCGCCTCCGAATAGAAAATCGAGTATAGAAACTTGTGCAAATTGATGATTTTACAATGAATACACAGACTTTTGTCAATCACCGTTTTCATTGCCCTCAGAAACGGTTGGTCGATATTGTGCGATTTTATGAAGACATCTATAGACAGAGAATATATTTTCGGTTCAAATTTTCGGAGGACTTTTTTTGCTCCAGGAATGAAGTATATTCCGTTACATCAATTTCATAAGTTACAATTGTCCTCGGCTCGGAGGACTGTCCCAGAAGTATACCTTTGATAATTGCCGTTTAATAGTGGTTTAATAATATAAATTAAGAGTTATATCCCAACCTAATTTGTTCCACCTTAAATTCCGGTATGATCGTAGCTAACAGTACAGTACTTCCCTTCAGATGTTAACAGCGTATACACCAGACAGAAAAAATATCGCCAAACAGAGTACTTACAAATATTGAAGCATGGAAATATTGGAACAAGTTCGTACCGTAGTTTAGGTATCTGATAATATTATTTGGTATCGTACTTTATCACTGTTGTGCTGTTCCGGTTATGAATGTGTCGAATGCGAATAAGACTATATTCTCTCAAGAGAGCCCATCTGTCTGGCGAGAAATATAAAGCGTAAATAAAGTTGGATCAATTTTCTTATCAAAATACGTTGATTCCGAGCATATTAGTAAAATCTACAAAATTCCACCATTTGACAACGTTGTGTGTCCAAAAACACTAGCAGTATATGATTACTAGTTGCGTCGTGTATGCTAATACTAAAGTAATTTTACCAGCATAATATTCTAATTAAACGAGCTTAAAGGGAAGTTCGATTTAGATTCTATCGAATCATATGCTTTGCATGAAGGAATCACAATTTAGCGAGCTGCTATATAGCCAGCAACTCCAAGACAAAAGAGCTATTAAAGGTCTGAACAAAATCGTCAACGTTCAGCAGACACACAATAGCGTAGTACTCTGGCTTAAAGGATTGAAGACTTGCCCCAAACCGCGTGCCGCGCTCTGAAAAAGTTAACTTTCCGTTGCTTGCAAGTGAAGTTTTCTGCTTGTCGCTACAAAATGTAGACAGTAATGTAACGTGAGAGATTGTTATCTTTAGCTGGACCTGATCGCTGTATCGTTTGCGTGACTGTGCTATGGGTATTGACCGCAGCTGTATGGACTGACTGTACACTAGTGTCCAATTACCGACTAGCAAGCTGTGTGCGTATTTTCTGGGATCGATGGTGGTGTCTAACACTTCTGTATACCTCATTCGAAACTAGGTCAGATTACCGGCATTAGACGTTTCTTTTTGCGCGAGTCTTCACACCCTTTAATACTAAGCCAGTCTATGATGTTGACGGTTCGAGGTCAATCAGCACAATGACGGTATTTAGTTTGCCAGCGCTTCTCACGTGGTTCTGGAGTGCAAAGCATGATGAGATAGAATCAGTATGGTATAAACGTACAGCTGTAGTTCAGCACACCGGTTGGGGCTCGTGTATCTTGAATATTTTTATATTCACGTGACTGATATTGCTCGCTTCGTTTATGCGGGTAATGATGACCAGCTATTAATTAAGATAGGAAGCCATGTATATAATTAAAATGCTAATCATGTTAATGAAATGCAAAATAATTGACACACATGCATGTAACACGAATTTGGCAAGGAGAAACGTTAATTGCATGCGAGAGCTTTCGGGTCTGAATTTCAATGATTTTATCAAATGCATGAACTGAGCAAACCTGGAAACTGCTTTGCATTAAACTATAGGTAAAGAACAGTCAACAGAAAGGAGGAATAGTAGTCAGCTTGAAAACAAGCGCTGAAATGTTAAGAAGGTAAACACACCAAACTCTGTAAACAATTAATTAAATCAAAGCGACTGTTTCATGGGTCACAAGAATAGGAGAACTACCGTAGCCCTGCAGTATATAACGTAGTCCTGAAGCGCCATTTCAAGATTTCGAAATTTTCCTAACGCTATTTTAATGGGTCCAGATTTTGATTTGTGAGTTTTCCGTTATGAGATTTTGATCTTTCGAGATTTCGACACTTTCGCTTCGATATACCGAAACGAAAATGTCGAAAGATCCGACGTTTCACAGTATCCCCAGGTAGAAGCCAAAGACGTATGGGAGAAAAAGGCACCCGACATAGAATGGTATATTTTCCCTTCCGACGGACCTTCGGAAACAAAGCCAGTACACCGGTATTTAAAGAAAATGTGTCAGGCTTCGCGAAGGCAAATGAAGAGTACGGAAACATATAACATTGGCAAATGGGAGGAAAAGAGGAGGTTTCGATCACTGGCGGATCCAGGGCCTTTGTTTGGGAGGGGCCAAAGTAGCGTTAGAGTGATATGGGGGAGGGGTCTAAGGGGAGGGGGTGGGAAATTTTCTATTGCTGAATGCCCTCAGATCAGCGGCGTAACTATGAGTCTGGGTGCCCCCTTGGCTGCGGCGGAGAATCAACCGATGTGCGCGGAGCGCACATCACGAGCGCGGAGCGCGAAGTCCCAAAGGCGTGGGTCCAGGGCCCGCCTTAGGGCCCTGGAAGCTCTGGGATTCTACAAGCTCTCTGGCGCAATCTAAGCCGTATATGGAACATTTCGTGGTGATTTTATCGACTGAGATTTTTGGGAAAATCTGCGTTCATAGACACATTTTTGGTCCGCCTTGTCTGTCATACAGGGAACATGAAAAAATGTGTTGCAAAGCTAGAATACATTAAGAGATTGAAAGGACAATAAGACCAAATGACCAATGTCCAATTAACATCAACATGTATATTTCCACCCGTGGCGTAACTCCTGTGGACAAATGGTATCCAAGTTCCCGAGAACTTGGAAAGGCTAGAGCTTGAATTTACTGAGCCTGGCCTTCTTGTCAGCAAACATATCGATTAGTCCATCTATATCAAGTGACCATGCCTCCTCGCTCTCGATGGAAAGGATAGCCAGCGAATCCAGCCGATCTTGAGAAATGGTTGAACGTAGGTAAGTCTTGATTAGCTTCAACTTGGAGAATGATCTTTCTGCGGTCGCCACTGTGACTGGAAGTGTAAGAAATAGGACCATAGCCGATAACAGCTTTGAGTAGGTACTAAGGTCACACAGAAAAATATGTCCATTGTCTTGTTTATAGTTTCTTTTCCAACGAAAACGTGCCGTTTCAAAAAGAAAAAAAAGGTACCCTCTTCTAAGTTCTGTACATCAGTGCAGCGGGGTCCCCTTTGGTCGGGGGCCCCTGGGCTTGCCCCGTCCGAGCCCATAGGCGTTACGCCGCTGCCTCAGATGCAATTTGGTGCGACAAAAGTGTACAATGGTGATGTTAATTTACTTCTAAAAAAATGTATCCCAGGTGTAATTTTCTAAAATATTTATAAAACAAAGTTGGGATCATCTTTCTCAAAAAATTATATTTTTCATAGGTTATAAATTTCTTACAACCAGCCTGTAACTGCAAAATGGTGATAAACTGTAAATCCTCATGCTCATACATTTAATTTTAAATCAGAAAACGTAAAGGTTTAGACTAGTCTACCACTGCTATTCCTCTCGATTTTTTTAATTTCCAATCATATGATTCAGCGGATGTTCGGAAACACTTTTTGGCTCACCTTTGGGGGGGGGGGCATGGCCCCCGTTGGCCCCCCCTTGGATCCGCCAGTGGTTTCGATACAAAATGACAAGAAAGCCTGTCTTTAGAAAGATAGACATGATATCAAAGGTTTTTTTATATTTTATTTTATTAACGACATTTTAATGATAATAAAGAGTGCTGATGTACAAAAATTGAAAAGTAAAGGAAGAAAATAGTCAAAGCTAACGGATTTACTGTTTCTTTTTGTGATTTAATTCATCCACATTATCAAGATTTATTCAGATTTTTCTACATTTCGGGTTGCATATATGATACGGTAAAAAACACAAGGGATTATTTACTAAGATCAGAGATGAATAGATCGTTACGGGTTCTTCTCTCTATATTACTTAATTCTCTTCGATATAAATACATGAAACAACTGTATAACACGTACTTTCAACGTGGTAGTCAAGCAAGCCTAGCTTATTTTTTCGTTAGTTTATATAGCCTCCTTGTAAACGTGGGGGTATAACTACGATGAACTGGGAGATTGTCGGATCCAAGAGAATTGAAGGAAGTGAAATGTTATATGTTTGAACATTGGTAGCGGTTTCTTCCCTTAACTTTTGAAGGAGGAAACCGAGACAGCTCTCTTAATAAATAACAATTGGTCTGCTTCTGTTTAACCACTGAGGGCGCAACCGCAGTGAAAACTGGTGGCACTTTCCAATAAAATAACTAAACGTGCGCTTTCTTTGAATAGCGAAGCTGGTTCTCTCACAAACTAAATCTCCAAGCGCCGAACTAAAAGCTAAGGACGCTCTCTTCGTGACAATCATGTAGGAGCTGTTTTGTTAAACACTGTCTTTTGTTAACTAACTTTTGGCACATTCTTGTTGAATCAGATAGATGGCGCTATGTTTTTTTCGAACAACAAAACAATACTAGAACTCGATCAATACAACGATACATATCTATGGATATGCGATTCAACTTCAAGTGGTACATTCCACCATAAAGTAGACAATTTGCAATGCAGCAACAATCCATATATACAATAATGCGATATCCAACTGGAAACCAATGTTGCATAAGCAGCAAAAAGGTCATTTCAGGAGAATGTCGATGCTTTCTTGGATATTCCACGAAAGCCGTTGAAAAAGAGCAGACTTCACGGAAGTCTGCAATGTGAGTGACTGCGTAAAACTGCCTCTGGACATGCACAGTATAAACTAGCAATCTATGGTAGCCGACAGTAGCCATTTACGCCATGACATCTACCATTGCCGATGCGTTGACTTTTCCCTCGTTATTCTCCACGTGGCAGATATACTCTCCCTCATCTTTCATGAGCGCATTATTCACCTTAACAAGTAAAAGAAAAGTGATACGGTTATAATAAATAAGATAAATGTTTCTTCTCCTACTCTTTTATGTTTGTTTTTGTTATTCAATAACAACGATTTACGTATAATTTCCATTCTTCTTGCAAAACAAAGCAAAGCAACAAAAACAAACAAAAACTTAGTAGTCGGTCATGGCAACATTAAGAGACAAAACAAGTAATATGGTGATGTAATATTTTCCAAACTGAATTTCGAAATGACGCCCTCTAAATAAACTTAGCGTTTCGAGGGCGGTCTTTCAGAACACTTAAAAAGTTCTTTATCATACATCTAGGACGGCAAGAAAAAAAGGTAACCATTTCCTCGCTTGGACTGTGAGACAAAACTCGATCAAGGGGCGTGCAGTTGAAACAACGGACAATCTCTAATGTATAAAATAGTTTTCCCTTCTTCTGAAGTGTATTTTGATTACGGTCAGTCAAGCTTGATGTTATTCCTGTCTTCCATTTCTTTCTTTTTCAGCAGTATCTTTAAAATATTTGTAAACCTTAACAGCTCACTTACTGCAGATGCCAAATTCAGAGGATATGAAATCGCCAAACCTTGATCTATCTTGATTATTTTTATGATAGGACCATTGAACCGTGAATGAACCGAAGAAATTAGACGACCCCTCCGCGATTTGCGGTCAGCTCTGTTTAGTCAATATAGCTGACCTTTCTGAAACAGCGATGACAGCTATATTGCCACAGCAAAAGACTTCTTATTCAACTTAAGACCGAAACTTGACCCTTTGTGTCCATGACAAATTTGACCACTCAAAGTTAACCTCATATACAGTGGGACAGTCACATGCTCATATTTTCATATTGAATTGACATCGCCATAATTAACAGATCTAACTTGAAGTAGCAGGGACGTATCTCTATATAAAGGGCTCTGTGCAGTAGTAGTACATTCAAAGATCGTTGGACAGCGCAGATTTCGCCTACTGAGTTTATATTGACGTAATTTACTACCGTGCACCCCCCAGTAGCGGATAGACGATGGCATTTACACGATGTGCGGCATTGACTGTTGAGTAACAGTACATAGCTAGTAAGGGTGCGGATTTTGATATTAATCACAATTCACAAACACAACCAGCAACGCTTCCTTAACACACCTCTATTCTCTATCATCAAACTCATCCACACTATGACCGTATCTATCCCATAATAACCACATCACACAGACATTTTACAAAAAGAAGCGTATATGCTCTATAGAACAGCCGGGAAATCGTATCGGTGCATCATAACATCGCAAACGAGTGGAAGCTATATATGTTATGAACTGAACAGTCTATAGAGTAATCATTCAGTCCATACTATGTGATGGTTTGTGAAATAGAAAATGTCTTTCACTTTTGGTGTCTGCGTGATGGACAAATCACGTGATCCAGTCTTTGTTTCACTTGCAGATCACCAATCATTCCCTTTGTGCATATATTGACTTATTGCACCTGTACCAACCCCCCCCCCCCCCCAACACTTACAACTACGAAGAGCAGCTTCATGGGTTATCCACTCCTTATTTCACGTTATACCTTGGTCCCTTACTTGGTTGCACTAATATGTACTAACCCGATGTTCATTTCTTATACCAGGTGTGACATGAGAGGTACACTTGTGTATGATTGTACTACTGGGACTAAGCTCAAACAGAGAACCCTTGGAATAACAAGAGGTAAATTACAATCTCTCTTGAAATGAATGGATTAACAAATATTGACCAAAGTGAACAAATAAAAGCCCTGTGTTTCTTGAGGTTTGACTCCTCAATCCTCAGTCTTCTGTTCAGAAAGTAGAGACAAGACGAGAACTACCACATAACGGACTTATGTATTCAGTTCTTTTTGAGCGGGACCAAAATGTCTATTTTATAACAAATTTAGCGTGTGGTGAACAATTCTCTGTTGTAGCAATAGCAGCAGCGCTATTGTTTATTACTATAGCTTTAACTTAGTTATGATAAACTACAACATATGACGTATTAGGATAAAGTATAGGATACGATATGTTATATACCAGGGCCTTGTTGAACCTATTTGTTCGTTGCTTACTGCAGATGTAGACCGATGGAAATTAATTAAGCAAGCGTGTTAAGGTGTAAGGCAACGGTACAGGGGTCAATGGGCCGGGGGAGGGGTTGGGGGAGGGGAGGGTGGATAATATGCGATGGTTATGATGAGTACTCCAACTATTATCTATTTTTATAGACGAATGAATTGTACTTTTAAGACCTATAGTTTCTGATTTTGTTTAGTCTTTTGTGGTTTCCTCTTCCCCGCAAATTATATTAACACAATTTATTAGATATGAATTACTCGCACGAGTCTACTCATGTGGTCCGCACGAAAGGGTACTTATTATTCTCAATCGCGTATTGTTGTGTCGTAAAAGTATTTCGGTATTTATGTGTTTCTACTGAATCATTAAGGGGCAGAATGCGTTTGAAAGAAAAATTGACCTCAGACATGAGAGACTTCTGCAAAAATAAAAAAAAACATAAATCGAGGATACCGATGAACCAGGTCTGGAATATTTATAAACTTGACATAAATTTTAGTTCACACAATGTCAGGATCTTGGGACGTACCTGTACAACTGTTTGATTAAAATCAAGCCATCAGTGATATGACACGTTCAATTCCATCAGTGAGTAGAACCCAAAACCCCAAAACGAAAACGTTTAGTGGTTCCGATGCCTAAACATATTCAGAGAGTATTTAAGCCATACATGGTAGTATTCATGAACCATGTGTACACCAAAATGAAGAGGGATTATCTATTGACTAATGCAGCAACATATAAAGGAGGGTACCAGAAATCAGTTATCATGTTGACAGAGTCTAGTTAGTGCCAAAAATGACCCAAACTATTCGGCCCAAACAAACTGCCCCCAAAATTTATTTGCACCCACAAATTCTGGCCCAAAGAATGTCTCCCAAATGCGTTTGAAGTGGAAATACAAATTGGGCCCACCCGGCCCAAAACAAGGGCCCGGAATATTATTGGGCCCAGGTGGTCCCAAGTTTAGGCCAAATTGTTGTAGCAAACAACATATACATACTATGTAGTTACATCACCATACCAAATGTTTATGGTAAGCCTCGTCCACTCATTAATATTCAAGAGATGGGAATCAATACCAGTACCAAGTATGAAATTGATTCAACTTGTGTTTGTTGAGATACCGTGTTGACAAGCCGTTTCCCAAGGTTTCCCGTTAGCCCCACCCACTCAAGAATACTAATGAGGTTAAAATTGTTGTTGCAAAGAACATGTACATACTATGTAATTACATCACCCACACCAAGTATGAACTAAATCGGACATACGGTTGGAGAGATATTGACATTTTAAGAATTTTACGTTAAGCCCTGCCCACTCATCAATATGCAAGAACATCAGAACCAAAAGCTTACTCGGCCACCATTAAAAAGCAAGTAACCACAGTGAGACATGTAACTGACTATTCTAACAAGTTTTAGGACCAGAACTTCCTTTGAAAACTTCTAGTAACTCTTTTAGCTGCTTAAAATTTGGGGCTAATACTGGTGACATTTAAAGCAGTTACACACAAAGAGGCATTTCTTGAAACTGTAATGATCGCGAACCAGGCAAAGGAACCGAAGTTTTATTACAGAGTTAATACACTTGTCTAGCCAATACTCACCGGTATTTGCGAATCAAAGCAACATTGTGTCTTGTTTGAGAAACAAGGTTTTATTGCAATATAATATGGCTTGATGGTAGTATTTAGTTGGTATCGTAATCCTATTTCATCGGTCGGGATATGAAACGTCTGCATAGTAAAGGCTTAAACGTTGAAATGAGCGGTAAAATATCGGACTTCCCATTTTTATTTATTTGCGCGATGAAATTAATCAATACTATCTTCTTGTTAATGCTCTGAGGTAAGAAATAACACAACCTATTTTGGTTTGAAGTAGAGAGTGTCAAAATAGTGAAGTAGAGAGAATCAAAGAGCGACATTTTCACTAACCATAACCCAACTTGAAACGCAATTCTTCATCGGTCCACCTCGAACCTGAACCGAAACATTATCTTCATCACTCGGAAGTTTCTTGCGGCCCCTGGTCCAGTAAATATCTGGAATCGGTATCCCCTCAGCCTCACAATTCAAGTAAAACTGTCCGCTCTCTGTGACCGCCACATTATCAGGTCGCGTTTTAATCTTCGGCACTGTAAGAAAAAAAAAACAAGAAATATGATGTCATTTGTAAATGCTGTCGTTCGAAAATTCCGATACTGCAATGACAATGATGATGCACATATGCTTGTTGTCTTGATCACCCGAATTGACAACTGTAATTGTAAATACGCGACCGGTTTATCTACGTACTAGAAGTGTATGCATGCGTTGGGAAATTTAGATCATGATGTGTATGTATAAGGATGAAACATAGGTGGACGGAGAATGGGTTGTGGTCTTGTTTGGAATATACACGTCATAAAAAGATTTGGATTGAAGTTATTGTTAACAGCAACTCCCTTCTCTTTCACTTCCTCCACCCCATCAATCTCCTGTTCTCCTTCTTCTCCTTCTTCTTCTCCTCCTCCTCCTCCCTTCCTCCTCCTCCTCGTCCTTACTCCTCCCCTCCCCTCATCTTAAACCTCACTGTCCAAACGTGGCCCACATCATCTTAACCTCCCGTCACTTTTCCCCTCTCAATCACAGTTGACATAAACAGACATATAAACTAATGACATCATGCGACACGAAGATCCTATAATATGTAACGTCCTTTGATATGGTTATGACAAATATCGCTTAACATTCCACCTCATAATTCGCAACCAAACCAGACAAACTGCGACCGCAGAGTACATCCTTACACATTTATGAGCTTATGAATTCAGTTGAAATTTATGGATTGACATAAAACCGTGTTTTTTCCCCTTCTCATTTTCTTTCCTTAGAAAGACGATAGTGTCATTAGCCCTACTGGCATTTTAACCCATGTATCGTGAGTGTCAAAACGGTCGGCATGTTTATGCTGAGATAAAACTTAGACAGAGATGCTGAATATTTACGGAGTTCCCAAATTAATCAACCCAAACTTTTTAAATTTGACAGATATTCACTCAAAATTACAAGACAGAAAACGAACTATGCACTTGTCAAGACTGTGATAAATCCTGAGATATAATTGAAATCGACTGTGACCAGTCCATACCAACAGTCGTGTGCTAAATCACACGGTGTGTGTAAACGCAGGAGTCTGTATGAAGGAAGCACCGGTTCTCTCTGTAAAAATCCCATTTATCATTTCACTTTTGAATCCGAAGTATATAATTTTGTTGACTATAACCACTATGGATACCATAGAAGTTGTTCTTACGACTTTTACTTTTTAAGAAGTGCATCTTAAAGTGAATGGGGAGAGGGAGGGGAGTGGAGGAGGGGAGATGGAAGGAGGAGGTGGAGGAGCTAGTTATGTATTCGTCACTGATGTCATTTTTTTTGGCAATATCATCTGTATCCTCTGCATCGAACATCTGTATGAGATGTTCGCAGTTAAAACAGTGTCACTCATTAAAACAATGTTTTCTCAATTAACAATTATCTGTTTGTGTATATAGCTAATGCCGTGTTAAATGTAGATACATTTATTGTAAAACAATGTACGGTCTTCTAAAACAGAACAGCGTTACACCTCATTAACCCTTTTAAGATACAGCGTGCACAGTACATCTGTATGACGTAATACGGTATACCGTGTAGTTTCAAACTGGGCGATAAACCGAATTGGGTATTCAATATTCGATAACCGATGTTTAATATCATACAAGTGTAAAATCACGTGATAATGAAGGAAAAAATTCAATGTTTCCGGAATTACTCTAAAATATGAAGATAGCGCGCGGGTTGGTAGCAAAATGTTATATTAAGGTTATTAATGAATATGAATGTCCACGACGCGTACTGTGATGACCTCAAAATGTACAGTACACGAACTCGATAAAACGGTTACCGGTATGTCACTTTGTTCGATGTATATGGACCGTGAGAGAGCATATATCAAAGACATACGACCTCAACCAAGAAAAAAGCCCATCTTAGTAGAATCTATAATTACCAAAAGGTCATGACCTTTTCCAATCACGTGGGTGTAACTAAACTCTTGTTAGATGTTATCGTGTCTGGTTTCTATAGTTGATGACATGATGAATATCGTCGTTTAATGAAACCAGATTGCTGAACCTGTCTGTAGCTCCTCTCTCAAAACTGAGGGTGATATTTTATTACCGAATGGTAGAACTCACCTCTAAAAATGTCATAAATTAAGGAGGTCGGGTGATTGGTTATAAATAAAATATATAACCACATCAACGAGGTAAATGTAATAAAACAAAATTCAAGAGAACTATATCATTTTTTTTTAACAAAGTCTTCAATCACTTCGTACCAATCAGAGATACTCAGAAGACAAATAGCTCCTGGTTCAAAAACACAGTGATATGATGTTGCATGTATACATTCCCCCACACTGATGTTTTCTCTCACTCTTTTCCCACACACCACATTACTAATGTAAAGTAGCCATGTATGCTGCGTGTTTTGGCAGAGGGAGGAAGCGATGCCAAAAAGAACAGCGGCAAGTTATCAGCCAAGGAAAGGCCAATTGGCGTATTTACCCCCTAAGTTCTGCACGGAAAGAGCACTGTAAATGTGTGTGACAGTGTTGAAGCAGAGACCTGTCATAGGATTTGGAAGTAGTCTGTCTTCGGTGATCGTAATTTCTGGCTTTCACCTCAGCTTCTGCCCCTCTTAAATTTGGAAACCAATGAGTTGCCTCAATACAGTAAATGATAAGAAAACACTCTATTTCATTGTTTCCATAGTTTATACCGACACCAGTTACAACAAACAGGGTCCCAGCACCAGGGAGGGGGACGTAACGGAGTAAACCCACATAAGTTCCTACAGCAATAATTTCATGCGGGCGTGGTGCCGCCACATGCGATAATTTCAACGCCCCTTCCCTGATCTCAAACCTGTGTCATGGTCTCTGAATTACAATAAGGACACACGGTTATCTCTAAAACTAATTTGTATTATGTGATTTCTGTGGTAGCGGTTTAAGGGTGAATAGTAACGATACGTTTGCTAGTGCAAGAAGTATATTATGGTTTGCGGACATGCCGGTCATCACCTTACACTCTTCATTAATACCTCAGGATGGACTGATTTTGACATCTTGTGTGTGCGCGCGTGTGTGGACATTTTGACATCATTGTCCATTACAGACTGCTTCATTCTGTTTTACATCAAATCCCCGCTCAAGAGATGAATCGATCCTTTGAACTTTAAGACAGTTATTATCAATAAACTTTCACCAAATTCAGCGATAATAATTTATCATGTTAATCAGGGCATGAGCTATAAAGTCTGTAAGGGTTCATCAAAGGGTAACGGAAAATCCGCAGCAGCACGACCGACCAATTACATTATCTGCGTACCGATATGTAGGGACGAAAACGGGAGGGACTTCCACTTTACAGTTTGCATTGAGTCCCGTACCACCCTTATTAGGCTCACAATAATGTACGACCAAAATACAACTTTTAATGTTGCAAGAAAACAGTAAGAATACAACATTTATGAACAGTTTTCATGTCAACACGGAATTACATCACATACTAGAGGTATTGCGCATGCTCAACCATTAGGACTTTCAGTTTATTTTGGCGGTCAGGGCACTATTTTTGCTATTCTTATCATTAGCTCACTGCGAAGGTTTGACTCCGGAACGATGTTCTGATAAGTGTCAGTGGGCATATTATTTCCAAACATGTGCCGTGTTGTGGAAATTACTGTTTCAAATGAAACAGTCACTTTCAATAACCCATGCAGAGTATAAACCAGGCAAATTAGTCTTGACATTTAGCTCTATGTACCGTAATGGCTAGTTATGTGCAACCAGGGAGCTCTTATCGAACTACCCGCTATATAATCTACACGAGGAAACATGAGGCAGAGCAAACTGTTCATCCCTATAAGTCATGCTTATATTCTTGTAAGGCCTAAATGTGTCCCGTGTTCTTAAGCCGTCCTGGCAGGGCTGGAAACCCTGTCTCGAATTTTAACCTCGACACACGTGGGTTGCGCACAGCAGTTTGTAAACCGTTCTTCTAAACGCATACCCCCATCCTGACATATTCTGACTAAGCTACTGTTTCTGTTCTGTTGGATAACCTGGCCTACAATTTGTTCTAAAACTAACTACCAAATCTAACATACAAAAATTGATCTTTATGATAAGAGTGAACACATTTATTTAGTCTTCGCTTGTAACCATTTGACCTATGAAAGACAATTCCGTGAGAATTAGTACATGGTATCTTAGTTTTGTACAATTTTGGTTTATTTCAGGTTGTGAAATATTTGAATCCTTTCTATATAGTAAACGAGACATAAGCCTAGTGACAGAGAGATTTTAATCTCATTCCTTGTGCCACAGGGAGATGAGAGAAAAGTGTAACGACTGGCTCAGAGTCACTGGCAGTCTGGACGAGTCCTTAGTCTGGTATACTTTAGATATTCCTCGATATTGAATTAATAACGATCGCGGTTGTGCTATCACCTTACCACGACGTAACATGTCAGATGTAACACGATATTACATGCATGTTACTTGTAAGTTGTAGCACGGTATTATGTATCAGTTATAACACGTATTATGTCAGTTACAACACGGTATTTGTGGTACGACTTTAACATGCTCAAGTATTAGACTTAGTTTCACCATTAAATATCCACGTAAGTATGAAATGTTCGTCAGTCATAAGACGGTAATGTGTTACTATTTTAACACGGTTAAGTACTAGGCTGAACCTAACCCATATAGTTTTAATTTCCACCTTTAACTTCTACCTTTAAACGGGTTCTCAACAACATTTAAAGTGAGGGGATATTGAATGGCGAGGGAGGGGGGGGGGGGTGGGGTGAAGGTAAAACGATTCAATGAGGATAGTGGTAGACTATATGTAACACCAGTTGATGTATTATTTTATCAGCTTACGCATTAAAAGAGTGAAGGGAGAGTGTTTGGGTGGGGGGGGGGGGCAAAACGGGAATCTGGGATCTTCTTGGTACATCACTACATGAATGGATCGGAATGTACATCTAGCTTGGTTAGACAATGGCATGGTATAAACAAGTGATATCTGTTGTTATCAAATTTGGTGTTTTTGTGTGAAGTATTAATTAAGTATAATATACCGGAATAGAAAAAAACCCATTTACGTTACAAATTATTGCATTTTAGGAGATGAAGTCTTGCCCATAAAGTAAGAACATGACCGTTAGCAGCATCGACAAATTGTGTGGCGCTAGTTTTCTACTGCGACGAGACTATACGAAAGGATCAGCCTCGGTACACTACACGAGACCAGTGGGGTATATCCCGTAATAACTAATGGATAATTCAGTTCCAACAAATTGAATTGTTCATATCATGAAAAAGAAGAAGAATTTTGAATACTAATCTATCAAAACCTGACAAATAGACGTTGTTTTGAATTCATAGCAAGTCAATGACCCAACCGTGCACCAATCAATACTTTATTTTTGTTAATACGGGTCAGTGTTTCCTTCTAGGGTATATTTCAGTTTCGTTCTAAATAAAAATAAAGTTTTTATTTTAAACCTGATAGAAGTTCAAACTCCTCCAGTTTCCTCTTTTCGGGTATACCAGCAAAGTTTCTTTATTGGCTGTTTTTCTTTTCATCAATTGCAAGAAACGAACGATCACAATACTTGAATGGAAACCAATTAGCTTTTACTACACGCGTATAAAGCAGACGACAATTGGTTTTTGTCAAAACGGCGCCAAAGTCGTTCCTGTACTTTTCGCACTGCGTTGTGCTACATTAAACACCGTGATTTGCTTTAAGCGTGACCAAAATTACAATGCACCTTCATGAACTCAACTACGCATGCTCACATGGCAAAAACTACACAACCGCATCTAACACCAGCAGTTCAGTGTTAAACGTTCGACTTAATTACACAAAATCGTGAAATAAAAGTGAAGACATTGAACTCATTTGCCTAGGCAATACAATTATCTGTAACCAACAGTGTTCAAAAGGGCTGCCATATGCCATATATGTGCTAGTTATTGTATGACCTTTGACATCTGCATATCATTATCAAGCTCATTACGTTACCTAAGCTACATACTAGAACAGTTAATGCGGTCTAGCCGTAGTTGGATTATATATTTGTGGACTCGCCAATGTCCGTTATGGTTTCGTAACAAGCGAAAATAATGAATAAAAACAAGGATGCATATATCGCCAGAATTGTTCATACCATGTGACTAGACACAATTTCTTGAAATAAGTAATGGAAGGCTTGAAAAACAATTCCTACATATCATTCGGAGATACTGTAAGACTAACTGGTATAGGGTATTTCTTGCTTGAGAAACGGTGTGAGTGCAAGATAATTTCAGAAACCTTCACATTCAGTTCGTTGCCTCTCGTCTTTCTCAATGAAATAAAGTTATAATTCAGCTTAAGATAAACGAAAGAAAGTTCATAAGTACATAATCGGATTTTCTTACACAGTACAAGTCACCCCCTGATTGAACTGGAAGAGAGCACGACAGCGTTTATATTTTTCTTAACAAGACACAATGAAAACTGGCTATATGTATCATAAAAGAATATTACAAAGGTTGTCATTTGTTATGCATACCGACGATACTCGGGAGACGTGATTGTAAAAATCTTTCACTTTTCATTCAGTTGCTAAGGAACGCTTTGTTTACTGGCACATAAACCGCAGTCTGTTTCATGGATTTACCGATTTTGCGTATTTCGTAAGTACATGACGAATTTAACTTTAATCATCGTTTACAGGATAATAAAACTAGTTTCAACCTTCATCGCCTGCCCTTGAGCAATATTATACATTGTCCGATGTAGCTGAATAAAAATAAAATAAAAACATGAATAATGCGAATCCGAAAACAGATAAATGACGAAATGAACAGGACATATGTTTCTTTCTGTAGAATGCAAGGTATCGGATTGCATGAATTAAAATGTCGCAAACCAAAATAGCATATATCATGACAGGGTGTAAACATTTGGGTTACGTATATTTACAAGCCTAAGCGGTTTAGGCTCAGTAGGCCTACACTATCAACGATAAGCTAATATTAAAACGCTGTTGTATAAACGTAGTCGCATTAAGATAAATAAGTACAGTGAAATATGAGCGCAGATTACAAAACAATAATTTCCTTCTCTTTCGCAACTGATAATTCAAATCTTTGCCCTGTGGACTTGCTCACAATACAGTACATCACAAACATTGAAATATAAAGCCGTTAACAAATCATAATTTATTTTTTCAATGATTTTTTAAAGAGAGCAAAATCTTTGTTCACCCGATGCTTAAACCGATTGACTTATCCCATTAAATAGCCATCGGCAAAGTTATGGCAGTAAGCTTTGGCATATGAAGTGTTTGACCCAGACTCGACTTCTGTTAAATCCAGTATTGTAACTTGTGAGAGTGAAGTCGTGTGAACCGCTTCGTTTTATCAAACTGAGACAGACTTTCGTAAACCAAAAGAAGACTTTCTTTCTTCCTTTCTTTCTCTCTTTGCCAAAGAGGATTTTCGTTTATACAAGAAGTAATTCTTCATCACCTGCTTTGAACTATCAATCTGTTTCATATGGATTAAAACGTCATACCTACTAGTCTTGTGTGACCATACTGTCTTTAAACTTCGAGGGTTAAGTATTTTTACCTTTTTGTTGATCCGACCTAAGGGACGCGACGATTTAAATCACTCCACAGCATGCCGTCTGAGCCTAACTTCATGTAGCCTACTTCGATGCTATATAGGAGACTTACAACATAAGGTGTAATGACATCACAGGGAGCGTGAAAAGGATGACATGGGTCATTTACCTTTCTAACACTACGAGAGACATTCAGTTAAAGAATTGTAGGTCACTGTTGCCTCTGTTGAAAGCTATGTTGCAGCATCTACATGTAGTAGGCCCTATTGACATTAAAGGCGACAGACACACTTCACGATGAGGCTGTAGAACACTAACACGTACAAATGGCATAGGTTAAATTCAACGATTACCTCTTCGTGAACATTTAAGGTCAGACAGGTAACTTTACGGCATGTTGTAAATGTAAAAGGTGATGTGGCGTCTCACACATCATACCGTCCAAACGTGATTTCAAATTGGTCTGCTCTTGCTCATTTGAAAAAGAGCTTCTTTATTTATTTTTCTTCTTATATTTATATTACTTCTTTATTTTTGGTGTAATGAGCTACCTTCAAGTTTTAAGACGGACTAAGGCAATGTAAAAATTGGCCTACGCTTCCAGGCAATATTCATTTGCCTAACCAGCTTGTACACACATGTTCCTATTCTAATTCTAGCGTAAGTCTTGTCTGCGCGTAAAATCCATGACAAAAAGGGACGAACTTAATTAAGAGATGAACTTAGTATATCAAAAATTACCAAATTTAGTGTCCATCCTATAATAAGCTATGTGCTATAATGAGATTGCTCCCTATATTTTCGGGTTATTGTACTCTAAACAGTGTGGTGTAGTTATCGCCACTAGGAGACCGTTATCCTATACAGTTGACCTTTATCATAGTTTGTTAAATCTAACGAACTTCTTTTATGTTCCAGCATTTGGTTATCTTTTATTTACCTTGAATGATAGGTTTTGTTCGAATGTCACGAACAAAGAATGAAGACAAACCATGCATTTAAATATAACGCCCACTGTCTAGTCATCTCAGCAAAGCCTTTGACATATAGACTAGATGTCGTAAATCATCCACAATTTACCCTGACGCGTTTTTATTTGTGTGTGTGTGTTAATCGTATTACCGTCTGCGCGTATTTAGTAAGTATATCCTCAAGGGTGTATTAACACTGACAAAAGTATCGAAAGAGACCATGCTATGTGATCCATTCATGATCCCCCCCCCCACCCCTAGCTTCCTGGCTAAATAATCGCTCGAGACATTGAATTATTTTATTTTAATTTTGTATTATTCATCCGCTTCAATCGTGTCGCATGGCAACTGGCACACATCAGTCAAAGGGCTAATTTTCGTATCCTAGGTAACAGTTAGTGATTTTGTGGTACCTTGATTATTGTGTATCACATGTACATCAAAGAGCGCCCGCCATAAACCAATTTACCCCATGTATCAATTTATTCAAATGTGTCTTACAAACCCACAAACCAACTGATCAATTAATTTGAGTTTTTGATTGGAAACCCGAAATATTTCAAAGGTGAGAGGAATGTTTCATTTGCTAAAGCGACCTTTATAGTAGTTTTCCAATGTAAAACTTCCTTGATAATATACGTGTAAGAATCCGACGCCTTGTTGAGTTTAGCTTTGGGTATGATCACTGCACTTTATATAGCAACCTTGTCCGCAGCGTCCGGCGACAGGTACGCAACAAAGTGTTGCTCAGTTATCAATGAGAGAATCCATTTACGAAGTTGAATCTTTCGGAAGTCAATGATCATAACTTAGAACTAATATTATCTATCAATCATTGAAATTATACATAGTAGAATTATACTTTGAATTATTTAAGTAAGGACTTCTGTCATCCCTTTAAACAAAAACAATGTAATTCATTTTTATCATCTCAAATATGTTATTATATCAAATATTGCAAACACTGTGGCGAAAAATGTTGGTATCATTTCTAAGTTGAAACACTATTTTCCTCAGAATATTCTTAGAATGCTTTACCAAACATTAGTGTTCCCCCATGTTTCATATTGCTCTATAATCTGGTCTGGCACCCATAATGTTTATCTTCACCCTCTTGAAATCCTACAAAAGAAAGTCATTCGTCACATAACTCATTCTGAATATCGTGAACACACCAGCTCACTTTTCAAATTGCTCAACTTATTAAAATTTAACGATATTGTTAGGCTGAATGTAGCCACATTCTTTTACAAGGCTTGGAATGGCTTACTTCCTGCAGCCTTTCATGACTTATTTACTATTAACAGCGCCATACATAGTCACCGCACTAGAAGTGCCGGTCAAGCACACCACAACTTATGTAATACAACATTTGGTACGTTAAGTTTAAAGAATCGTGCTATGAGGACATGGAATGATCTAACTGCTACTATAAAATCTAAACCATCTAAAGAAACATTTAGAAAAGCACTAAAAAAAGAAGTAATTTCTCAGTATTGATACATCGTTTATATTGTATGTTATTAATTATTCTTTATTAAGACACTAGTTATATTTTCATTTATGTATATATGCTTTTTTGTTTGTTTTTTGTTTTCCCTTTCTTTCTTTCTTCTTTCTTTCTTTCTTTCTTCTTCTTTCTTTCTTTCTTTCTTTCTTTCTTTCTTTCTTTCTTTCTTTCTTTCTTTCTTTCTTTCTTCTTTCTTTCTTTCTTTCTTTCTTTCTTTCTTTCTTTCTTTCTTCTTTCTTTCTTTCTTTCTTTCTTCTTTCTTTCTTTCTTTCTTCTTTCTTTCTTTCTTTCTTTCTTTCTTTCTTTCTTCTTTCTTTCTTTCTTTCTTTCTTTCTTTCTTTCTTTCTTTCTTTCTTTCTTTCTTTCTTTCTTTCTTTCTTTCTTTCTTTCTTTCTTTCTTTCTTTCTTTCTTCTTCTTTCTTTCTTTCTTTCAGTTTCTTTCAGTTCTTCTTTCTTTCTTTCTTTCTTTCTTTCTTTCTTTCTTTCTTTCTTTCTTTCTTTCAGTTCTTTCAGTTTCTTTCTTTCTTTCTTTCTTCTTTCTTTCTTTCTTTCTTTCTTTCTTTCTTTCTTTCTTTCAGTTTCTTTCAGTTTCTTTCTTTCAGTTTCTTTCTTTCTTTCTTTCTTTCTTTCTTTCTTTCTTTCTTTCTTTCTTTCTTTCTTTCTTTCTTTCTTTCTTTCTTTCTTTCTTTCTTTCTTTCTTTCTTTCTTTCTTTCTTTCTTTCTTTCTTTCTTTCTTTCTTTCTTTCTTTCTTTCTTTCTTTCTTTCTTTCTTCTCTTCTTTCTTTCTTTCTTTCTTTCTTTCTTTCTTTCTTTCTTTCTTTCTTTCTTTCTCTTTCTTTCTTTCTTTCTTTCTTTCTTTCTTTCTTCTTCTTTCTTTCTTTCTTTCTTTCTTTCTTTCTTTCTTTCTTTCTTTCTTGGGAGTCCTTTACCTTGTTAAGCCTGAATTGGCTTTTTAGAGGACTTCCCTCCACATGTATATATCCAGTGGAAAATCAAATAAATCAAATCAAATCAAATCAAATCAAATCAAATTATCATCTTATACCGTCAGTCCCACATCACTGTATGAAAGGTACACGTTTTCGCTTGCTCATTTGTAATATACAAAGTGCAGCAGCTACATACTTGCCTTTTATACCGCGCAAGTGTTACGTCACAACTTCTTCGGGAACGTTTTCGCAAAAGTACCGTTAGTCAAAGTTGTTGCACAGTTGAATACGCATGCACAAACCTCGTTTAGATAAGGCCTAAAGGTAAACTAAGATTGCTAGCTCAATAGCACATCTCAAAGCCCGCATTCTGGTCGCAAGTCGTAAATAAATTACAAAGTGCTGGATAATTTCCTATCAGATTCAAACGGCACTCAACAAACACAGCGCACCGTACTATATGAAGTACAGTATTGCATACGCTCTAAATGGTGCTGTAAGCTGGTAATTTGTTTAATATGTAAAAGATAATATGCAATGTTAGATAGCATTCAACCCTCGTCGTCTCCGATTTTTGAAGGACACTATAAATAGTTCGGACTAATGACCACACGCAGCAGAATTGATTGATCCCCAACCCCTTCCCCGCCTTTCCCCGGTAAAATTAACTATTGACAAACAAACAATAAACATATAAAGAACAACTACAGAGGGGATGGCATGTAGGAGAGAACAAACTAGAACGTTTGTCCTGTAAGCACTGTCTAACCATGCACAAGCAAATGACCGGCAGTTTAGTGAAAACACATTGGTTAGGTCAGAGGTCAGAACCATTTGGCCTATCATGCATGTGTTGTCCATGTTGCTGTAACTATTTTCCAATTTGCACGAGAAGTATTCCACAAGACACGTGGACTTGATTGGTGGTAAAGGCAAATGACCGTATTAAATTAAGGACAGAGAACAGTGTGCAGTTGCCTTCACGTTTCATAAAGTCTTTATTACTTACTACAACTTGGCGGCACCCTGTGGAACGCCGTTGCACTATGCTGTGTTGTAAATTATCTCGTTCTGGTTGTACTAGCCTGCACTTAATAAACCCCATGTGCTGTGTTTGCTATTGAGAATGTTAATCTGTACAAGCTATCGATGAGGCATGCAGCTGCAATATGAAATCGTATACTACATACCATGCTATTATAACGTGCGTTATTTCAAACATGTACCTATTAAACATCACGAATAAATAACTGGCAATTTAATCCGAGTTCAATGTTGATTTGAATTAACGTTGTATAAAACTAGAGCTTGTTGACAAGGGAAAAACCTAGCATGGGGTGATTTCATTCTAACATATGTGCTTTAAGCCGTGTTTTGACACAATTTCAATATATATCGGCAATGATGAATAAAGTATAGTAGGCTACCGTACACCTCTGCAGTAATGGAAATGTTGTATTTCAACTCCATTTAGCGTAACCACATTAAAAGTTGTTGCTTGATAATGAATTGATACACCATACATGTATATAAATCATATAATGTAGGGTTGCTGTCGTTGATCTTGCCTATAACCCCTAAAATACATTCCACTGCAGATATTATATATGTTCCACATATAGGATTATGCAGTCTTGTATAATATTAAGTAAATCTGTATCTGGCATACCGTCAGAAGTACTAGGCAAAACGTAAGCTAGGAACCTATCTAGCAGACCAACTTCTCAACATGATATTATATTTTAATTAATTCAACAAATTAATTAACTTCAATTATTCAAAAACTGTTCGTACTAAAGGCTCCTGTAAATGTATGTGCATGATCTGTAGTCCTGTAGCAACTTGGTTCGTGCACTTAGACGATGAGATGCGCCCCTTCTCACACCCCTTCCCCAATGGGTTAAGGAGGGGCGATCACATGGGGGAGTTATCATAGGTCTATGACAATACTTTGTGTAGATAAATGTACATTACCACACACCAATTAAATTTAGATTACGCAGCAGCGAGAATGATATTTTCCGTCCCGGATATTACTTTATTGTGCGAAAGCAACTGCGTATATTAGGCTATGTACATTTTAACATATATCACGTTGTATTGGTGTGCACTTTACAATCATATGGTATCCAAATTTGGCTCTGGTAATTCTTTCTCTCATCATCACCGTCCTAGTTTATCCTCAATTAGTCTTATGGCCCAGTCGTTCCTTGTGCCAGTTTTCTTTTATAGCCTACTGTGTGTGACAGGTGTATGCCATCTCTGTGATTCCCTATGTATACCTCGGACTATACGAATAAGTAATAAAGACGTTAAAAGAGTCATCAGCTATTGATGGTCGTGACAAAACGTGCACATAATTTATTATGACGTCATTCACAGTGCTTTATCACTGTTGTAATCGACAAAACATGTAATACTGATCGGCTATGATATGTTGAATCATATTACACATCAACGACTTGAGTAAGTTCATTAAATATCGTAACCTTTGATGTCTACTACATGTGACTGTGTCGTAAAGGATCATGTGACATGTTTATTATTATTATACATGTGGTATAATATGTTTAGAAGAACATGAATGTTAAATCACTTTGTCGGTGCTTATGGTACCCAGTAAGGTTGGTAGGTATCATGAAAATGAAATATCCGTATAACGGTGAAAGAAATATCGATAATATTATTATAGTATAGCAAACAACCTTAAAGTCCCGGTGTCTACTATGAATAAAGGATTTATAATATACTAGGTTAAACCTTACAAATTTTGATAATATTTCAGACGTTTCAACTTACATTATACAACATAAGTTACTACTAACAGACGGAGAATTTATTTTTTATTTTTAATAAATCAAAAACGTTGTGAACAGGGAGAGTTTTATGCGATCGAAACATGATCACTCTCCTCCAGGAGTCGTAATACCAGAGAAATGGGGGTCAATTTTCCTCAAATACAATTCGTTTCTCTGTGTTTTGAGAAATGATAATGAAGTATTGATGGCCAATGACAACGATGTCAAGTGTCAATATATATATAGCGAGGATCGATAAAGGATTCAATTTCGTGAATCGAAAATAAGCATCGACAAAAAAGAAAGAAAGAAAAGTCCCGAAAAAAAAAGGAAAACAAGAAAAAGAAAAAGATATCGCGACTCAATGCAAGTCGGGAAGATTTATGTGGTTGTCTATTATAGTTCAAGGTACCCACAATTTCGAACGGTCTCCGAATTTGTCTCCAAAGACGGTATCGTACTTAACTTCGAACTGATTGCCGAAATTAGCTTGAAATATTTCGTTTCGGTATGACATGGTATAACCGTTGGATTATCGTTAGTTAACAAGAGGTAAGCACGAAAGTACGCATTGAGTTTGTGATTTGTATCACGGAAGTACTATTTGGAGTGTGTCATATATAGGTTTACTGTATCATATATCGAACGATGAGCCCGAATAACGTTTACCCAGGTACATACTGATTAACGTGAGAAATGGGGAAGGGATGGGGGGGGGGGGGTGGAGAATGCGAATACTTTGATAGTTTCGAGAAAAGAAGAAAAAAGAAAATGTTGAGCAACCTTGAAACAGCAACACCTTCGCACAGGGGTAGCCGGGGGGGGGGGCACTGGGGGAACGTTCCGTACTTTTTTTTTGCAAAATACCAAATGTCACCTACTGGCAAATAAAATGTACCCCTTTGATGAAGAACTGTCGTTTGGATATCTTAAGCCTTTGTTAATTTTAATATTTTATTTTAATTATTCACGTGCACCATAATAGTATTGATAGCATACTAACACATCATATATATTTGAGTAATACGGCCGGTGTATATCGGTTTATAGCATAACGAGTGATGGTTGTGGAATGAGAAAGTGCCCCTCTGATGTTGTGCCCCCACTTTTTAGAAGCTTCCCCCCCCCCCTGCCTTCGTACCTCAAAGTGGAATTCCAAAACTATTTTGAACTGGCAGACAGCGACAAATGCGATAAAAGTTACCATTTGGTTGTGTGAAACCTTGGTCAGTGCCCCACCCTTATTCTGTTTTTTTCACGGTATGTAATGTATAGTTTCAATGTTTAATTGCGACTGAGGGTTTGATAAGAAAGGGCATGGCCCCATCCAGACTCATTATTGGTTATTATTGTTTCGTCTGTCGATCTGCTAAAAATACATCCAACTAGCCTACATCCATTGACCAACAAACGAATAATACGTTCATGCATTCCCTTAACTGTTTATAAGCAAGACGGCATTCCACATGAAGAAATGCTATTAATTTACACAGCATAGCTGTGAAAAGTAAAGATGGCCCCGAATGATTAACAACGTGTCATGGAGGTGATCTAAATATAATATAACATATACTTGCATGTACTTCATATCCTAAATACTTTGATACATGACAGAGTCGCTGTATGGTATGCGGTAAGTTGTCAGCCTAACATAGTATCGATGCATGGCGCCAGCTTCACGTGTCCAACTATAGGCCTAAGCTATATATTGACATACAAAATTCTTGACATTCTGTTAAGTTGTTAAATAGGCAAACTGTTTGGGGAATCATTCCGGATGTTGTATTGTATAGTACAAACAATGTTTCAATGAAATATTTTTAGGTGTATATACATAAGCTGACTTGAATCTTGATAGAAACGTGTTGTTACTAGGCATATGACCTTAAAGTATTATTTCACGTTAGATACATATACCTACACGACAAGTGATAAACATCATAACATTGTTACATTTAGCTAATATCCATATATACTGCTGAACCAATCGTGGCGACTGGAGGCAGTAAGTGCTGCTCATCCATGTTCACCTGTGTACCAGACCCGCTAAAACGGAAGGTAATATACTAAATAAGTGAAATAGTATTTCGTCAGTAGCGTTTAACCAGAATGGGGGGGGGGGGTGGGGAGGAGGCGGGTGCCCAGTCAAATGCTTTGCCTCCCCCAACTGAAGGCAAAACAATGTTTGGATTAAAATGCATTTAAAGGCAAAGTCGATGAAACTGAGCTTCAATAAAAACCCAGACTCAACCCGTTGTCTGTTCTCTCCCTTCAACCTTGATAGCTTCCAACGCTACTGGCCCCACCCCGGTCCTTCCCCATCCTACTCCAATGAGCCACTTACTTCTCTCTAACTTATATACTCCTTAAGGTATGGGATGGCTACAAGCTCCAGAAGGAGTCTACACTGGTGTTTACTGTACTATAACGATATAGATTTAAGTGGAGACACGATCAACAAACATTAAACACTATATTAAGATAAAAACATCCGAATATTTAAACTAATAAACTTCGAACTTTAGAAGAAATGTGGTTTAAGATAAACACAATAGTGCTCCTAATAAGTGTGGTCGACGTATACTAGCAAAAGAAGAAATCATCACATCCGATTCGTGGTTGGTATAGGCGTGAATATAATTGTAGATATTTTATTTGTCACTTCAAAAGTTCTCATTCATACTCTGTGAACAAAGACGAGGGCAGAGAAAGAAATAGAGGCGAGGAATGGTGGAGCGCTAGGAGGAACATCTCTAAGCAATGCAGTGTATATTGGAAACCACTTATGTTACGAACTTTTTGTGGTTATTATACAGATGCTCTTTAACTGAAAGAATAGCTACAAAGTCTTTTCAGAATATCAACAGGTACCAGATCCGCGAAAACAATTCTAATCTTACAAACCAATGCAGCCGGTGTCGTGCACTGTTCTCAATATTTTGATTTGATCAACAAGTCCTTTGGGCAAGACTTTCACCTTGAAAACGAAAATAACTTTCTACTTTTAGAAAAGCTTAAGCAAGAATGATATACAAAAGTGCTATTAAGGGTAATGTTTAATCCCCTTGTCGAATTACAAAATATTGCCTTAAGTGAATTATGTGACTAATTCCCACCATAAAACTCTCTGATAAAGTGCATTGTCAAATCACATGCTATACCTCCACCATATCCCCCCCCCCGCCCCCGACATGGGAAATACAGTCAGAAATGTGTAATTTTTCACATCACACCCATATTGATTGACCTTCATTGGTTACCTGTCTCCGCAAGGATCGAATTCAAGTCATAACTTACAATATTATAAATGGCACTGCCCCTCACTATCTTGGCTCGTTCCAGAGCCCCTGCAGATTGCCAATCGCACACGACGGAGGAGCAGACATTCGATGGAGATACGACTTAGCCGGGCAGATTCGCCCAAAAAAAGCTTTGGCGCACGATCCTTTGCCTATTTTGCACCTGATCTATGGAATGCACTCCCCAATGACATCAGGGCAGCTCCATCATTAAATGTTTTAAAGGCACTCCTTAAAACTCACCTTTTTCGAAAGTATTATTCTCTTTGAACCTCCAGTCATATTGTTTTTGTCACCATCTTGCCATCTTTTGATTGTTTATATTGAAATGTATTTTCTATTTATGTTTTGATAGTCTTATTGTTGCTAATTTTCGGCTGTAATAGTTCAATATTTTAGTTTTATTGTATGCTGTCATATTTTATTGCCTTTGTCTTTAATTTATGAATTTTATTGTTTTTTAATAATTATTGTTAAGTTATTAATTTTTGTAATTCTTAGGATGCAATATTTTTAGACTGTAATATTTTTAAGCTAATAAGCTGTAATATTTTTTAAGTTGTATTATTTTAGGCGTTTCTGTGAAGCTGCTTTGAGATCATTCTTTTGATGTAAAGCGCTATATAAGAATGTATACATTATTATTATAACTGTTGTGTTGATTTCGCAAAAGATGAGCTAATTGGTTACATACCAGCTAAGAAGACTATAATTTGACACAAGAACTGTTAGATATGCTGGCCACATGGTGTCACTGAACTTAAAAGATCAAATTTTACACCCATCATTCAGCTTTGGGATTGGGCTATCTGTTGCATGGTATGTACAGTTTTGTGACAATCTTCGTGTTGAAATTTTTCATGGCAAAACCGTAAGCAACGCAGTCATCACTGAAGTTTGGCGCCATCAATTTCGGATGCATTTTGCTTTCCTTGACATTCCCAATCTGTTATATAATATTTCTCGTATAGGCGCACAGACAGGAATTTGCTTGAATGGCTATATAGAAGGGCCTAGGTCTTAGTCTATTACATTCGGCGACACTATATTTAATGCAACATATTAGGATATTGTGGATTTTTGCTCATGTCTACACTTGTAGTGTGGAAGACACTGGGTATATATGATACCATATAACACTAACTATAATACAAGAGGAGGCTTAACCTCTTGACAAGTTGAGTGGCGTATTCTATGTAGCTCTTATGTGCATTTCAAACTAAACGGTCTCACGTTACTTTTAAATAAACTATTTAGGAAGTTTTAGAAATACTTCTTCCTTGAAAATACTTGAAGCCAACGGTGGCCTTTTAATTCTTAAAAGAGATTATCCTCTCAATGGTCCTAAACGGTATATAGGGATGTAGCTGAAGAGGCCTGGTCAATCTCCTCCTTATCAAAATACACCCCTACGCCGTGTAGGTTGAATAGAACTTCCGAGGTATTTGGCTATTGTGAACGTACTCGACTTGAACTTATGGCACACACCTTCCAGACTCTTTCTATTCATAACGTTCTTAATGGCGTTTGAATGATAGGCAATATGTAAGCTGGACCTAACAACACCTATTTGCATTTAAAGAATGGACGGTTTGAAAGCTGTAGTCAGGATGAGTGTTTCGCACGAATGGTGACATAAGGTCGCAAAATTTTTTGGTACCTTTGTGAAATATTGACAGATTGTTAAACGCTTCTGTCACAAGCGAAACAGCTATACCTACAAAGCAAACCAAAATGTCACATTTTACTACTTGCAGGCTGATGACAAAGCTTTTGCCCACTGAATGTTGCTGCACATAACATACATGAAATTCAAGTTATACTTTTGAAGCTATTGTATATTAGTATTCAGACTTCTACCTCTATAGACGTCAAATGACCTTAGACATGCACATTAAAAGACATGGTAACTGCAATGAACTCACAGGAATAAGCATTCAAAAGTATGACTCCTATAAGGTCCTGCAAGATTAATGCTTGAAATTATGGTGCTTACAAGGTTGTCAGTCCTATATGCCTTCGAGCGTCATTGACCCTAAATGACGTTTGACCTCCACATTAAAAAACAAAACACGTTTCATCATTGCATACACATATATACGTATATCAGGTATAATGAGTACGATATGCAGCTAGTTTAGGGAACTTCAGGAACAATTGATTGAATTAAGACCGATTTAACACAATTTCCTCATCCGGGAACCAATGTAATAAGCCACATTTTGGGAAAGTCCGAATCAGTTTGTGACTTAATGTTTCTTCACCAAGAAGAAGGAAATGATACCTTAATTGCAGTTAACGTGATTGGGTCTGGTACGGTCGCTAGCAAATCTACTTTATGATCATCGTTGAAAGCACGATAAGACTATGTTTAGAATATAGTGATTCCAATTTGTTATCAGATTGATTTACTGCCAACAAGTGTCTCGTAGCAGATTACAAAGCTGTAAAAGAAAAGTAGTCGAACTATACAAGAGACATTACACGCCATGGTTTGAGGGACAATAACACCCATCGACCCCTACCTCCAAAGGACCCTCCCTGAAGATATACAACTTCATTGGTGAAACACCAAAATAACCATTAACTAAGCAAGTATTAAACATAAGCTTATAACCACTTCCGCTATGCCTGCAATCACCCACGGCGACAATTGTCAATGTTTCCCGTTGTTTCTCAACGGTCAGACAACAAGTCCTATAAGTGGTCCGCGGAGACGCACTAAAGTAAATCTATAACCCAAAGTCTCTTTTTCTATCACTTTTATAAAAGAAAATCGATTCTTGTATTTAATAGCAAATAAAATGTAACACAACGGGAGCAAGGGACTTTTATCTCCGCTTTGCTTTGAACTCGTTCATATCCCATCTGGATCACAAACGCATATAGAGTTTGTTCTAAGACTCGGATTGCGCCTGGCGTCTGGTTACAACATGGGTCTTGAATTGAAAATGTCAAGATGGTTATAAATTCTAACAAACTTTGACCTGGTAATTATTGTAACAACAGCCAAAGAAATTAAATTGAAAATATTAACAGGCTCTCCTTAACCAGCGTGAAAATTGATCACCTTGTCTTCACTGCATTATGCAGAATCAGTGGTGTGTTGCCAACTCCTTTTGTCAAGTGTTGTCAATCGATCTGAAGTGATTTAATTTCTTGAATCCACAAAGACAACAGGTTCACAGCTTTTTCAGAGGCATGAAATGGAGTAAAAATGTAAAAAAACAGCATTTTTTCTCTCCAGTAAAACACCGTCCTATATCGCACCCTCGCCACAAACAAATAGACTCCATTCCACACCCTTTAATTACAAACGCTTACCGTTACGGCGTGCCTGTTGGAGTTTCAGTTGTGTGTGAATATACTTACATCACCTCAAGCAACACGAAGTTAAAATGTTTGACACTTGTAAAAACCCTGCACAAAATGGAGTTTCAATCAAGATATATTTGATATTTGGAATACTCTCTTAGCCTATTATCTGAGGATGACATCATCACCTCAGTTTGTTGATGATCAGGGACGTGAACACATAACCTACACATTATTATGTTTCGTGCTTTTCTTGTAGCTATATACACAACAGCACAGTTAATAAATAAGCACTGCATAATATGTCCTTGGTAAATAAGTGCAGTATTGTAATCAAACGCGTTATTTATGGGCAAAAACGGATTAACGTTTTTCCAGACTGTTTTGCTGTAAACCACGGAGTCTTTATAACAGTCAACGGCTAAGCTAAGATAATCCAGTTACGTTAATTGAACAACCTTAAGTTTTCAAAAGGTATGTTTTCAAACACCTATTATAGTAGTGTCGAAATGTCTAGTGACCTGGGTGGCAGTTCTTTGCCTTTACAAAAAATCTTCTGTACTTTTGCCCGCAGTCTTCCTTCCACATGGAGATTTGAAAGAGGTTTGAAAGTATTATACTTCCAGGGTCGGAGCATCTCACATTTAGTCAAATATTTGGCAAATAAGGAGCTGCTCCTTCCAAGGTCATGTCAAGCATAACTGCATTCCAGGCACTGCGCAGTCTACCCTTAATCCTCTTCTTATTACGTTACAACATTATCAGCTTATTGCTCTGTGTCGGAAAGGCCTGAACGGGGTATGAGAAATACCAAGGACCCTTCAAAGAACGAAACCGCGGACTTTTGTGGTTTGAAGTGACGGACTTAAAGGACTCGAGTATTTAGTTAAATTTGCACATTTATTGCTACATTTATCAGGGAGTTGCTAGAAACTAGCAACTCCCTGTATTTATTAATGAGTCCCCCGTTTCCCTTGCTTACGTTTTCCATTCATAGGGTTAGAATTAGGTATAGGACTAGTCCCGTCACCATCACAATGATCACATGATACCCGTCGCCAAAGAACCAATCCTCTTTCTTTGAAGACCTCCTCATCGCTCTGCCCGACTCCTATTTGACCGTTTTTCAGTCCTCATTCACACCCCCTCTCTTCCTTCCTCTTCTATCCCACATCCACACAACGTCTTCCAATTCCGCAGGCTGTCTATCAAATTCCTCGTCGGTTCATCGCAAGTTTCCCAATCTCCCAACTTCCTCCGACTCCAGTCTCCAGTTCCCACATTCCCCTTCTAGCCCCCCATTCCATGTTTGATATCCATTCATACAGTGTGTACGCACTACTTCACGTGTATTGCTATTGCAGAGACATAATGTTGTTAACACAGGGAGTTGTTCAACTCCCTGGTTTAACACGCTTGACAGAGTTTCATGGATAGGTTGGGATGAATACAACGGTATCTAATATACTGATTGTCAGCCGATCGGAGACAATTCGTACCAATCCTTGCCTGAGTGGTGAATGAAATTCAATGTGACAGAGGAATGTTCAATGTGTTTTGCTGATTTAATAGTCTAACATGCTAGTAATAGCCTACTATATAGAAACAACGCGTAGAAAACGTTTGTTCTTGGGGTTACGGCAGTATACCCAGTTCCTTTGCGGGGCACTGTTTTTGCCTCTCTCACATCTTCGATCAGTTTCCACCCATGCCTGCTACCCGTGATACACGTCTAAGATTGCAAGAAAATAATTATTATAAAATACACTTTTTGCAAAAAGAAAAGAAAGACAGAAAAGGACTTCTTCCAGGCTTCGCTAATTTCTAAAGCTTTGTATTCTGAATAAAAGCAGTCTGCAATTCTTTCGGTCAAGGTGTCGCGACTACGGTTGGCAAACACCGACGACTTCATCCGGTGAGCTTTTTGAATGGAACTGAGCAAATATTTAGGTGTGTAACACATTGGTTGCACGTGTTAAAATACGCACAATCCATACCGAGGGTCGTTCTTTTATTATGTAAATACTTTCACGTGGGATATCAGACTATAATGCTTGATACCTTCACTAGAAGCATCCTGATAACAGTGTTCATAAGTTTTATGCACAGCTGATAGCTAGTATGTCTGTCGACCGTATGTGAACTTTAAGAAAAGACTTCCAAGATGGAAGTATATGGCCACGATAAGCCAATCAAGATTCCTGTATATACTGACTAACAAAACAGGTGACAAGAAAAAAATCAAACAATTGTAAAAAGTGCCCCATGAAGTGGTCAATTAATGGTAAGACTTCGTGGCCAATTCGAATCCATCTAGAATATTTTCCTTACATTTTTTTGTCTTATAACTGGTTGCATTAGGTCATATAAACGTTTACGGCTGCTGTATTTTCCATTGGATGCATGGTCTAACTAAGAGATCATTGGTGTGCTTACAACCATTGAATGCCTTATGATTATTAAGCCATTCAGTTTGGTGTCAAACACAGAATATTATTTGGGATTTTAAAACTTATATTTATTGTTTTTTTTCAGGTAAACTACATGCAAATATTTGATTTTTTTATGCCAAACTTTCATTTCTCTTGTTGTTATGTTGGTGTACTGAATGATCATTATATTTCTACTTTTCTAGGTACTTATTTCATCTTTCCTCTATACTGGTAACATAAGCTATACCAACCGACTAGAAAATATAGCACCAGATGATGGGCCTGGCAAATAGTAGCAATCAATGTTTGGTCACTTCTGTTATTATCGTCTGGCGATTCAAACGGCCACAGAACCCAAGGTTAACCTAACCCAGTGTTCCCCACTGAGAGATTCAATTGCATCAACCAAACACCACAGTCTCTCTGCAAGACATATGAAGAAGCATAAACCCTACCAATCTGAACAAAGTCATTCTCAGGAGGTGAAGAGAGATGCATTTAGTTTACGACAGTGTTACATGTTTGCAAAGGACCCGAGACACTTATAGTTGTTTGTGAGTGATTCAATCGCCAATGTCACAGAGAAGAGCTTGCTATACTTATATATGTTACTCAAACTAAAGCGTTTCAAAACAGTGAACGTATTAAGATGTAAACACAATATAAGGGACTTTATTAATTTGAAACCAGTCTAAGGCATTCATCATGAGAGAGTAATAAGACAATGAAACACTATTTTGAAACGTTATCCGTGACAAGTTATAAAATTGAAATAAAAATCATCACAACATTGCGTAACGGTATGGCTCGCACAAAGAGATGCTATTGAAAAGTGTCACAGTTATGGCAAATTTGACCATCCACGGCTGACATCTAAAAACTAGTATCAGTGTTGCAAGAGGAGAGAACGTTTGGCAATTCTTGAATTATTAGGTATTCTTGGAAAAAAATTACTGTAACGAGCTACTCATATTAAGCCAGGGAGTATACATAAATATCATATTATTTTTCATGTGTCTACCAAATATTGAAACGGTGGCTAAGACAGATATTCATTTATTAGTCTTTCACACAAGAAAAGCCGTCACCAGTAACAACTTACAGGGCGCTCTTTTCATTCACAACTCTACTGGAACATGACATTTTCCTTTGTTGCTTTTTGAAGTTTCCTCTAAGGAACCCTAAATAACACAAGTCTTCAGAATTAATGCAAATATTAATTGCAAAATATAGAACAGAGGTATATTCATTTACAGATTAACTTCATTTCCTTGTCGTTATAAGACGACGATATGTCATAAGAACGTTGTTGTCACTTTGAGCAACAGAAACAACCCTACTAGTTATACCAGGTTGCACTTACCTCCTCCACATGTGCGCATCTTCGTTTCGCCGATTTTCGGTTCTCCGTTAACTTTCCGTTCGTTGTTCAATTTGCGTAACGTACAGACATCATCGTAGAGCTGACCGTCAGCACCACACACAGTGTCCCTGTCATAACAAACACATGTCCCAACCTCACCAAATTCTACCCTGGCTTGGAAGTGCAGCATGTACCTTGCACAAAACAAACCCTTCCCGCAAATACCGTCTTCCCAAGAGAAACCCCCACATCTCTCTCCGAGTCCCGATGAACAAACTTTGCAACACCCACATGCGTCTTTCGTGAGTTCCATGCTCGTGCAGTCCGTTCGAGACACCTTGGAACAGGCGCTGCGGTCACATTTTGGGCACCCCTCGGTAATAAGGGGACCTTTGGAACGCTTGGTCCTCCCCTCAACCACGGCGAGGCCGACGATACAGAGCACTACCAGTAGTTTCATCTTTCTTGGCAGCTTGTCAAACAGCTTCTGAAGCCCGACAATGAATCGCAGGAGAAATCAAATATTGGTAAGATGAACCTTCTAGTTGTTGGGAACTCCCGTTGCGTTGGAATGACACGACACCGATGTCAATTTAGGAAGTGCGACCGTGAGAAAGGTAATGCACTTCTTGTACTATAAGAATGTCGACCCAGCGAAGGAGAGGCTGGAAAGAAAGTGAAGCTAAAAACTAGTATCGAGTGGTAACTGAAGAGGTAAAACTCGAGACTAATTGTTATAGCACCCAGGAAACCTCCACGTGTGAATGAACTCTGTAAAGAGTAACCCGTAAGTTCCCGTTGCAGTAAGACGGTGCTCCCTCCGCGAGAATTACTCAAGTGGAACGTTTCCGAACAAATAGACGTATTTTTTTGTGTGTTGTACACGATCGGTTGTACTGGCACGATCTGGTCGTGTATTACTGCGCGTATAGGCTATATAATTGTTACATGCCGTCTGCACGGATTGGTTACCAGATTAATGTTCTGAGCGGGGTTTGCCTTGATCGAAGAAATCAATAGCGGTTTGAAAACCATTACTTCAAAGGAAATCTCGAAGTAGACTAAGATGGATTAGGTTGAATACAAGGTAGAAACCAGAAAGTAATTAGCTGGAATCACTTCATGATATAGGTTTAGTCCCCAAAGTAAATGGTGGTCAGGCAGACGACCCTTGTACGATTAATGGCCATATATTAAAATAAGTTGCACACGATCTGTAACTCCCGGTTCAAAGGTCAAATAGTAAGTATTTCTGGGCATGCGTGCATGCTGTTCTAGGGCCCCTGGCAATCATCTTCACCCTGCATGGATACCGGAACGGGCTGCATGTTGCCCCCTCCCCCAACACATTTAAGAAGAGCATGTGAACTGAAGAAACGTTCCATTCTTCACCTGGATTCGAACCCTGGCCTCCCGTTCTACATGCAGATGTCCTTACGTACCTAGCAAGCACGCATGATTGGGTACTACATTCAACGTATGTATAGACAGACCTTAACCAATAAGTCCTCTGAAAGAGAAAGACCTAAACAATAAGTCCTCTTAAAAGAGAAAGACCTAAACAATAAGTCCTCTTAAAAGAGAAAGACCTAAACAATAAGTCCTCTTAAAAGAGAAATATTTTGGTTGCGTTTCTACTCGATCAAAGCATGATATATTGTTTGATTGTTAATATTTCCGTTAATCTTAGCAAACCTACCGAACAAGAATAAAAATCACTTGATCAAACTACACCATACCGAGTCTTCTAAGATGACTAGCAAAAAGTTCATGACACTTTTTAAGCACTTAAGTAAGTCTAGTCGAATTAAAAAGAATTTTCCTGGCATTCTTTATGTTTTCGTTATATAGTATAATTAAATATAGCAATTGCATTAATTTAAATGAAACTCTGTTAATTAGATTGAATAAAAACTTAATGAAAGTCAATTACAAATGAAACTTGATTTATAAAACTAATCAGTAAAGCTATTTGATATGGGACTTTAACACTGAATGATTTATAAGAAATAACCAAATTATGGTGAAGAATTCTTATGTTAAGCTGTAACCAAAGGAATAAAATTGCTAAGAGGATTAGAGACAACGGTTGTGGACAAAGTCGGAAGTAACCTTGTGATAATTTCCAGCAATAATCATTTTCACATATCCCATATTTCAATGAAATGGTGGTCTAATCTTTTTGTTCCATGCAAAGTTACATCGAGCCTTTAGCGGCATCGATATGGCCATCGAATATGCTAGAACGTTAAGTTGTGGTCACTCTTGCTTCTAAAAGTAATTTACCGGTATATCTTCGAATAATCATCTCCACACTGCGTGTGTTTCTTCCTTTGTTTTTTTTTTCAATTCATCACCGATTTTTCCAATGCAACACTATTTTGGTATTAATTTCGAAATCTAACGGAATTTGCTTTCCTACTTTCCTACCACACCCCCCGCCTCCACAATCTCTTTTCGAGAAATACTGGGTTAGCCACTGACATCGTTGCAACCAATCGTAAGAAGTAGCAAACATAGCATAATACGTGAATATTCTGTGGTTTCATGTGAGCTTGAATAATGGTAGAGAGAAACGCGACCAGCTAATTTCGACGATATAGGAAATATTGTCACCAATTTCCGCCTGCTGGAATTGCTAACACGTTTGCAAAGGTCCCCTTTCCTCTTGTAGTAATTCCGACACTTTGATTTATATTAAGACATTGAGGAAACGTTAAAGTACGGTAATGGTTTGTCTCGGTGAGGAAAGGTGCTTTTTTCATGGGACTATAAAGCTGTTTATATATATGACTTTAAAGCACATCTGTGACCTATACTGATAACCCTTCAGTTTAAATACGTTACCTTGTTGACAAGAACCAGTTTACAGCCAGTATAACAAACAAAAATTGGTTACTTTAACACGTCCTATAATTGCAAGGGTCATTAACTGCGTTTAAATTTGTAATGATATTTGTTGTTGGGGTTTTGCGACACCTAATGACCAAAAGTTATCAGTCAGTCGTAATCATGGTTCCCCTCAATTAACCCCTGTGTTGTCATTTACTTGAAATAAAACGATGTGAGTCACCGACATCGGCCATTACTTACTACACGCAGACGCTCTATTTTCAGTAACCGCGATTTATAGAAAAAAAAACTTTGTTACCCGGGTTCTTAGTAAGGGTAAAATCCGCTAAAAACAAACAAACATGTTCTTGAGTTTCTAGATACAATGGTTGTATTCTGTATACATACCCAAAACGGCCTGGTATTTAAAGTAGGGTCGCGTCTCTTTTAAAGCACAGAATCATATAATAAACTCTCAAAGGAGGGGTGGTGGGGGGGGGAAGACCTCTCTCTTAGACACCTTTCACTTCATAGACCATAGCATCCGCCACTGGAGAGAAAATTTAGTGGATGTGTTCTAATTTTCACGATATCTGAAGGCAAAACTGAAGACTTTAAAAATGGAACCCGGTGACAACCCCCCCCCCCCCACCCGCCCCTCCTATGCATGTACATAGTTTGCCGGTGTACCGTACACCGCATCGGTCACATGTGCAGTGATATCTAAACTTACCTTTCCTGTAGTGGTATTTAATACTACTGATAAGTTACGCTCATTGTAGATTAGCACCATTGACAGTTATTTGTGTAATATTCATCACCTGAGTTGGTTGTTACTGTGGGACAACTTGAAAAACACTACCCTTGAACTTGGGGCATTCAGAAACTTTAGAAAGTGGGGGCGACAATCCAAAATGATATGAGCTTCACAAACCATTGCGGTGGAAGATAGAGCGACAAAAAAGAGAGACAAAATCAATCATTTACTGCATGAAAGCAAAAATGTTTCTATGACGCATGTCCTTGATGAAAATTTACCATTTCATCGAAAATGTGGATACATTTCTCATGGGGCCTTTTGTTATTTGCACCAACATGTTAGCCTGTTAGGAATAAGCCACGGATCCACGGTCCGTTTTAAACAGGGTCTATGATTATTTTGTGTTTCTTTATCTTTTCTTTAACAGCGCCCCTTGTAAACGGCAGCGTCAATTTCAAAATGTCTTCATTTGAGCGGCACTTTCAATCGTTTAGACGGTCATTCCGTCGGAGAAAAAGAAGTTTGGCACCTGTCCCTGAAAATGACAACCCTTCAAAGAGAAGAAAGAGTCTAGAAGCTCCACTCAAGCTTTCTAAGCGGGTAAGTACGTGAAAACATAACGGTTGAGGTAGGCCTATACAGTTGTTGCTAATGTTATATCTAACGTTAGGCTACACCTTATTGTATGGATAAAACTAATGTAATTGTTATTGATAGGCTAGGCCAAAGGTACAGCTGGTCTCTAGCCTTTGTACTTGTACTACTGTAGCCTACGTACAGTACTGCTTGTAAATTCATAATTGTACTTGTAGGCTACTCTTACTTCATGTTACCGAACGTTATTAACAAATAACAGTGTTAGGCCTCGTTCTATTGTACTTTGGCGAGGTTGGAGGTAGTTAGAAGTAAATGAAACTAAGCCACAACTCTCTCCTGTAAATAATTAAGCTTAGCCAAGTCGGATAGGCAAAGGCCTATAATTGTTGTAAACTTGACTGTCTTGAGAATCACTTTAGTCCAGGGGTAGCTGGCTAGAATACAGCCCTACACTTAACAAGGTCAGGTGGGAGACCCTAGCATTCTAATGCCCAGTCAGCTCATTCGGTAACCAGATCTCTATAATCCTCCTAAGCTACTTCAAATTCAGGCTAAGTATTAGTATTACAGTATTATGAAGTGGATAGACTGAGGCTAGGGTATAATTATAAGGTCTACAGTAGTAAAAAACAGTTAATTCTCTGAAGTAAATTACTAAATGCTCAATTGTGGAAAAATATCAACTGACATACAAATGCCCATTGTTGTTGACTAAAATAAAGTTAGGACCTAGCAATAGGCCTAACCAGTTGAGTATTATAATATTAGGCTAATGTTGTGTATAAACGTGAATGACACACCACAGAAATAAATTTTGGATTTGAATCGAGTCCCTGCTATTTTATTTAAGCCATGCTTATGTGCATTTTGGTAAATCCATGTTGCTAATATAGGCGTAATAATAAGCATATTTTAGTGCATAGACTAGTCTTGGTTAAGTTGGTTTACAAATTATAGTATTTGTACATTGGTCTACTGTGAGTACTACTACAGTTGTTTGAAATTTGAGTGTCAACAACAGGCCTCCTAAAGGTACATGGTTGAGAGAGGGCTTAAGTATTGTGTAAGACCAACATGCTTTATAATCAAACAATAATTCGAAGAACAATGAAGGTACAATTAATAATATCATGAAGTAGATGTTTTGATGTCAAATCAAAGTTTCCGGTTCAGGAATGAACATCAGAATGGGTACTTGTCATGGAACCTATTCCAGTTTGAAGTATTTCTAGTCGTGAGCAATATTCAACACATATATAATTAAACCAGAATGGACCTCGTCACATATAGTTCTATATATTGTAATATAAATGTTATGTTCATCAATTTTATGATTACCTTGGAATGTAATGTCCACATATACAGGAGAACTCCATTTGCTACAAAGATAAGAACCACAGTACAGAACATCAATATTCCTTTGCACAAGAAGAGATGAGGATGATCTAGATTATTGTCTGCATTTCGTTACAAAATCACTTTAAAATAGTGAGGTACTTTGACTTCCCAGATTTTAGCCTCGGTTGCAGAGAGAGAAACAGAAAGCCCCCCCCCCCTCAGAAATAAATATGGCCCAATTTGACTGACAGAAACAGTTTTGTAAAACACACAGACCAGTGCTGTTAGTCGACTCTTTCTTTTGTAATGGATTAATCACACAGCTCTTCTCGCCATTATTCGATTACAGTTATGATATCATCATTTTCATGTTTACATGTTTGCAGAAATACAGTCAAACAAATATTTCTCCATGATGCACTGTCTTCATTTGTTCTTTCGTGTCTTAACATGTGGTGGCTTAATCATGTTGAAACATCTCCCAAACAAAACTGTGAACAACTTTCAATCTACAACATTTCTTACAATTCTTCCTTGTAGCGATGTGACTGTGATGATTAGTATGCAAGAGTTTTCTGTAGAAGGACGTTCAACGTGCTAGGTTAGGCTCTAGCCTAGCGCGATAGCAGGCGCATATTTGCACATTTCAATTAAACTACACTGCAATCACACTCAATCAGACATCCAATAAAACAGTGAACCAGGCCAGTAAAGAAGTAACTGTAAACATGTTTGAATGTATGACAAATACTTTGGCAATGGTAAATGATTAAGAACTTGCGAATTTGCGATTTTGCGCAATGAACAAACATTCCACTGAAGAACAAGCATATTACTGACAAGTAAACCTAAATCTAACCAGGGGCAGGTGCTTGCCAATTTTTAACTCAGCACAATGTTAGTGTAGTATTGTGAGAACCTGTACTATTGAGATATTTGCTGACAAACTGCTTTAGTGTTGTTTTTGATAGGTTGGGCCATTTTTCAAAAGCAGATTATGTGTAGTGCCAGCTTGTAGTCGAGATATCACAACTTAGGATTTGAGCGCGATTAATCAAACTTCCAAAGTGTAATCGCGACTACTGGGGATTAATCGATTACAACTATCAGCAGGAGACTATGCCAGGTGATGTTGAAAAAGGCGACTAAAATGTTTTCCTGAGTGGACACTAGGAATTGGCTGAAATGAGCTTCTTCATTATACAGTCAGTGTGCTGTTTTGGTCAAGGCCTGTCTATTGATAAATACCACATTTACTCACTTTCAGAGGCCAAGAAGTGTTTTGTTGTAGGCATACTCTATTGTCTGTTGTTCAGATTCTAATAAAATTTGAGGATTTTAAGTTGTCTCCAAGCTGTCCCATAAACATGCATGCATGGAAACTTTAAAATACTCTATTACTCTGACAAAATGTGTAAGCTCATACAGTACCTAGTTTTCAACGTAACTTATCCTCACCTGCATTTATCTTTTGTCGGTCTTGAATTTGAAGATCTGTAAGATTGTTAAATTATTTTTTGTCCAATAGTTATCAGGCAGGCAATAACTTTGACTGTGTGTATATCCTCATTGTACATTATTATAGTATTGCAGACCTACAGTATATCCAATGCAATTAGTGAAGTGTTGCCCTCTTACTTTCCACTAGCGCCTAAATAAAGTGTGCCATATATGATGACGTTCTTAAGATTACATTCGATTTTGAAAGTTAGCATTTCCCTAGGTTATTCAATCATGAATTACTGTGCATTTGCTTGCAGTGACTATGCCTTTTGCCTCAAAATGCACAGTAGCTGCTGTGCAAATATTTGGCAGCTTCAGAGCATGATCATTTATTCACATTACCACAATACTACAACTGATGTTGTTAAATACTGCCCTCTAATTGTCTTCATCATTTCAAACCTTACATAAAATTGGTTGGTGTAGTATCAGGATTGTTTGAACCAGATGACTTGAACCATTAAACATTAGACCTATATAGATGGTGTTCAATCCTTTTGTAATTTGGTCAGTGGGTCATAACACTCACTGTGCAGCAGCTGGGGTCTCAAAAGTCGGCCTGCAGGGCAGGCAAAACCTGGCCAACAGAAGATTCTAGTTTGTCCCAGGAAGAAAATTCACAAAATAGTTTACTTATCATCAGGTTAAGCCTTGAGCACTCTACCGGCCTACACCGCACATTGCTTTTATCTAGGCAAGGAATAATTTAGTGCTCGAATTTTGTACATCAAATTTGAACTATGCTCTGAATATTCCTAGGTTACAAAATACTTTATATGGTACCTGGGTACAAGAAGTTGCTATATATTAGCACTTTAATGGTAATTTTGCATAGCATTTTGCAATGAGATCATATAATTATTCCTTGCTGCTAGGTATTTTAAGGTGAAGGTTTAATTCTGCTTGGCCCTTTGCTCTAATCAATGTTTCTCTCTAGCCCTTGTAGGGAATTAACTGAGAACCCCTACTGTACAGTACAGTATGTTTTGTATTACTTGGAGATGGAATACAATGGCAGGTGCTAATGAAAATGGTAACCTTGCAAAATTACATGCAAAGATCTATGAGGGGCAGTTTGACAGAGCCTCATTCATTTACATTTGATATTTTGTAATGGACCAGCCCCTAAACTCAAAACTGCTATCCAAAATTCAAACAGAAAATGAAATAAAGTGGAACAAGTTTTTATCTTTTTATGATTGGGGTGGGATGGTAAGGATGCTGGCCTGATGGGCAGGGATGGTGAGGATGCATGGTAGGTACCTACATCAGTAGACTCCCTTGTGTGTTTCTGCCCAAAATATATCACCATAAACAACCAGAAAGTTCTTCCTTATACTGCAAGCACTTCACATGCACTGCAATACAGTATACTGCAGATTTGCAGGCAAATGCAGTTCTAGTCTAGTATTATTTTTACTTTTCTCTGGTATCTGACAAGCTTCATGCTTATCAAGACTGCTACTGTACTTTATGCATGCATGTAATTTACAAGCACTCACTAGATTATTCCCTCTGTACTAAATATCATATCAGCTACAGTATAACTTTAAAGGGACATCCTACTGTAGCCCAGGATTTCAAAAATATAGGGCATTACTTACAGAATAGAGAGTTTGTGAAACAAAGCACACACAAATTTAATCAGTGAAAAATACAAATTTGTCACACTTTATTATGTGGAATGTAGTTTATCCTAAATAAAATAAATGTTTCAAGTTTCTTAACCTCATTAACAGTCCAACTATCATAATGAGGTTTGGATAAAGTATGTTTTCCTTTTGTTTCTTCTGGGTTATATATCTTAAATCCAAGACTTCCTGTAATTCCTTTAGTTCTTCACTTTAAGGGCTTGTTATTCATCATTATAGGATTTGTACATTTGATGCACTGAGTTAGTTCTTAATTTGTGAACAACCTTGTCAAGTAAAAACAAAACAAAAACATATTTGTGTTAGAAGATCAGCAATGGTTGCTATTGAGAAGTTTAAAAGAAATATTTACCATGTAACTATATGTTGGAGTTATGTGGGAGAAATACCATACACAAACAATTGTGAAGAAGCGTTTTCACTTTTCCTCTGTCAAAATTTGTGGTTGCTCTTTAAGCTGTTACCATGCTGAGCAGGGAACCTCCTACTTGGTCATTATCCCATTGCCCAGAAGGGATCTTTTGAAAGCTTAATAAGAATCATGTTCCTATATTTTGCTACCAATTTTAAGCTTCTCTTTAGAATGGATTTGTGACCTTTGCAGGGTCATGTGAAATCAAGTGATATGAGGGTACCTCTATTACCCTGCTAAGATTGGTGTACTTGGCCGGTCCTTATGGAACTCAGTAGCTAGGTATCATGTAAAAACAGTAAAATGTCCCTCAGAAATAGGATCTTAAGACCGCAATCACTGCTGCATGCTGCCAATGTGTGTATGTACAGTATTGCTTCAAAACTGAGCTGAAATTGGGGGAATTTGAGAGGTAAATGTGGATATGACTCATGACAAAATATCTTCTTATAAAGTTTGCTCTTAGAATGTTGTACTGGATTGACCAGGAGGAACTGGGCACTCTTGTTTTTGTTGCTAAGGGATATTTTGGTTGTTGCTGAGGAGCTGAGGAAAACTTCTTGCAGCTTGACATGGCAGGTGGCAGAGTGGGATAGTTTAGTGTAAAGTGTACACTGTGGTTGGTAGTGCTACTCTCTCTTTCTCTCTGACCTACAGTATCGTACTGTACATAGTAAAACATGTGTTGAATCCTGCATTCCTTATTAAAGGCAGATCCATGATGGGTTCGATGCTATATATACAATGGGACAGCTTGCTGCTTTTAAAGTTCTACCACATGTAAAAATTGTGTAGTTTTGGGCTAATTGTTTCAGTGTGTATCTGACTATCTCGTAGAATCAACAGATTGTCTGTATCAAGGACGAAACTGTTGAATGGAGGAAGGATGAACGGGATATTTTCCTCACAGCCTTCTGATATAGGTCTGGCATTATTTGTCGATTGTATCTTGCCAAGTTTACACATGTAGCATAGATGATTCAGATTTGAATTGGCAACACAGTCAGCTACAGTATGATTAGTTACTGATTTTTTACAAGTTTTGGAACGTTTTCTGCTGGTATTTCATCACCCGGAGTGATAAGTTTTGTGACGCGGTTGATTTGTTAGAGTCGGTTTGGATTTTGATCTTTGGAAGTTGCCGTTGGTGTAAGAATCTTAAGTCGTTTGACTTAATGGTAGCTTGTCATTGCAGTATTACTATTGTTTGCCGGCAAGTTATGACGCTTTTGGTGTAAAAAAAATGGAAAAAACTGAGTGAGCATGAGAAGTCCATTTTTGTTAAGTATATACTGTAATTACCGTAGCAACAGCTTGCCAGGTACACTCCAGATGAATTCCTGTTCGTACACCTCTTCATTTTTTGAGAGACTTCTACTTTTGACCTCATAGAGTATTTAAATAATCAACTCTTCTGAACACTCGTACAGGCGCTGATTCCTAGTAGGATTCACAGGAGTGAACTAGTCATGTGTTGTCAGTCTGTTTATAAGACTCACGTTGCATGTGAATAATCGTTATCCTTCATGATGATTCACATGTGAACAATGATCCACGGATACCTTCCAACTCTCTTGCTCATTCATCAGAGAAAACCATATCAGGTAATTACAGTGATGTGTACTGTATCGCTGTTGCAGAGATAGTATCAAAGTGATATGTACTGTAAAGCTGTTACTGAGGGGTTACAGAGGGGTGGGGGGGGGGGTGGTTAGTAACTTTTCTGTGTTACTGCTCTTGCCATATTAAAAACTATCAATTTACTGTATAAAAATATCACCTTCTATGTAAAACATACAGTATCTTATTTACAGGTTATTGAAAATCTTGAGAGTGTCTGACATTACTTTATTTGAAGCCTCCTTCAACACACAGTCTATCACATATATGATGTAAAAACCTAGCCTCTAATTTGCATATTAAAATTAGGGCTGAAGACTGAAGTTTTGATCTTCACAAAGTTTTGAAGCTATTAATGTTCATCAGTTTTCCTGCATCTTTCTGGATGAGAAGAAATACTTCAATCTTACAAGTGTGGCCATATAATTTGAGTGTATCTGCTAACTGGTGTTTGGCACAAACTATATTGATATTGGGGATATATATTGATTTTTCCTTTTTTTTCTTTCTGATATATTGATATCAATCGCCAAATCAGCATAAATGATTACCTGATAACCACAAAGGCAAAGGCAAACATTTTACAATTGAAATCAATTGAAGTGATCGTGCAAGAAAATGAAAATTTTGATAGTTTTGACGTTGCTTGTGTTATTTTTGGTTCAATGTTTCTATTAAACTGGTTCTTCATTGAAGCACTGTTTTTTCTACCAATGTTTGCTTTTATAAAGTTGTTTGCACAATTTATATTGCAATATTACTAACTTGTTGTGGGGTAGATTAGACTACGAATTACAATACATCAGATATGAAAGATCTCATATTGCAATACCTTTGGTATCTGGTGAGAAGTGGAATCATGCTCTGTAACATGCAACCAGCTGCTTTAAGCTGATGTTGTACACTGTCAGCATGGCTAGCAGAACATGACACAGTCTCCTTGTATGTATACATTGTGTCTTATCAGCTTCATTCAGTGCATTATTAATTCAGACTTAGAAAAACCCACCAATTTCTTCCTTTTTTAAGATTTTTTCATGATATTTTCTGTTGGAAGTGAGACCTGAACTTTCATCTCACTTCTATTGTATATACTGTAAAATGTAAGTCTGTCTGTGCTGAGAACTTGGTAGTAAGTTTAGGAAAATAGATATACCTCACCGAGCACAAAGAAAGCAATTTTGACTTCTTTGTCTTTAGAAGGCTTGTACTGTGTTTATGTGTACAAGATCACTTTAACACAGGCTGTCAATGAACAATCAGGGTCAAGTATGAAAACTTTAAAGGCTAGTGCCTTTGTTGATATTCTCTCATTTAGTATATATATGTGTCTAAAAAAATTAGAAGAAAATCAAGATTGGCTCTGGAACATGAAAATAAGGAGAGTGATGCGGACTGGGGGGGGGGGGGGGCGGGGTAGTAGTGAACACTGAATGTACAGAACTTTTGAAATTTAACATTTTCATGGTCAATCTTGCACTGTGCGTACCCCATGCTCGTTATTATAGCTGTTTGTGATAATACTCATTACTACTCATAACTGCACTGTTACAATAGTGAGTGAAATGCTAACTTACTACTATAGGGTCATTGCTAATTAGTAATTAACAGGACTTAGTGTTCTTAATTTGCTATTAATAAGATCCAACAGTACAGTAGAGCACTTCTTAACTTTATGTCAATAAATTTAAATTATCCTGACATACCTAAATGAACATTCTCTATAGAAAGTTGAAATAAAATAAAATAAACAGAATTCTACTATTAACTGATGTATGCATTCATGTTGTCCCTGCCCCCATAAATAATTACATGAGAATGCTCCTTTAACTATGCAATGACTCATAGCACCTTGAAGACCCCCTTGGACACCTCCTGTGCACCTCTTCATCGTCACCTCAATGGCTCATTTACAGCAGCTGTAACACCTTTTCAGTCAGTTCAATTTTTTTCTTTTTGTTAAAATGTTCGTCAGGGATCATTTGGTTGCCCAGCTAGTTTATGCCCAATTGGTTGATGAAACATTGTCTTAATATTGTACAGTACCAACAAGTTACATGATATAGTGGATTTCTAGCTATTAAGTCAGTGGTATCAGAAAATGTTTTTCAGGCAGTATTTTCCATCAGTCGAATATTCATTTGGAAGGAATTATGAATTTGAAGGGAATTGTGCTGGAATTTGACCCTTCAAAGTACTGGAATTTTGTGACAGGAATGCGATAAATTTTGAACAGTTGTACTTTGTGATATTGTTCACTTTTCTTCTGTTTTGGACAAAAGTTACTGTTTATAAAGTTTACCTTGATTATCGTAAAACTGTCTGTGATCAGAGTTGCACAACTCACTCAAGTTGGTATTTTAAATTGTGTCTGGTCAGCAAAGTGAGTTAATTTAATTAGGGATATCATCTTAGTTACTTAATGCTTTCATCTTCTGTTATTTCCATTGTTATAGAATACTTGGTCCAATCTCCAAGACTCTGGCAAAGAATATTTGGATACTGTATGAGTTACTATGATCATTAAGAAAGTTCTTGTAATCCATATAACTCTGCAAACAAAGAAGACAAAAACATGCAGTGTAGTCCTTAGTATAGTTCCTTCTACCTTTTCTACCGAGTCTCCCTCCCCTTTCCCTACCCCCTCCCCCTTTCCCTACCCCCTCCCCATGCCCTGCATTAAAACAGATAAAACAGTCTGATTCATGAAAAGAAACCTTGTTGAGTCTTTTCTATGTTATGATTTGATTTTTGAATCCAACCTTCTGCCTTGTTGGGCTTAGTCAAACTTTATTCATAATTTTCTGATCATTTCTGGTATACAAGACTTGACAATTCTATCATGCAGTTGTCAACTGTCTAAGCAGTACTTACAGTGTCCTGCACAATGTAGGCTTCATCCTGACGAAAAAAAAAAATATTTCGAGTATAGTTTCATAGATAAAGTTCTAAATTGCTGTAACTTTGCTGTGTTCCTGTAAGACCTGTAGGTGCTGTTTATATACATATTTGGCAATCAGTATACCATAGAATGGTACATAGAATCAGATACTATCACTTTTAAATTAATAGCTTCTGCTTCTGGGACTAGAGGGACTCCAGGGGTGCTGGATAGTATGGCAACTTTTGTGGCTTTTATAGTTACAGACTGAAAGAGGTTACAATATCCTAAGTACAAATATTTAACAGAATTTGTCATACAGAATTGTCAATGGTAGATATTTGTAAGTGCTGTATTCAAAACTTCTTACAGTGTGTAGTAAAATTTGGGATTGGGAATTTATGACTCCCGAGAATTTTCATGGATATTTATACTTTTATTCAATTTTAAATTGAGCCAGGTGCATCTTGGGAATCTTTAAAGTCCTGTGTGTAATTGTTAGGACTTCTATATTTAATCAGAGAATACAAACATTTGGTTATTAAAATTTTAATGTTGGAATTTGGAAAAGGAAAAAAAAGCTCTTTTTGTTTTTTGTGAGTCTTCTTACATTAAGAGTGTTCTTAAAGGATCTTTCAGGTCTGTTACTGTATGAAGACTGACGTTTTGAGGATGGTTCATTCCGTTTTCTAATGTTGACCAGGTTTCAGAGCTAAATAACCGAACTGGTAAAACAACCAGAACTCTTTGTAAAGTATTATCTACTAGAACTTTGCATAATTAATGACCATTTAATATTGCTGATTTGGGCAATTGATGGATAGAGAAAATATTATAAATCTCTTCGTATTCATGAAAATTGAGTTGGACACTATGCCATATCAGTCTGTGTTTCAGTTGAAATAGTCGAAGAGCTGCCGTTTCCCTTTCCTGAAAAAAACCCCATAAAAAACGGGGGCTCTGAGGCAACCTACTGACATACATGAATATATATTGGGTGATTCAACATATCAAATTATCAAATATCAAGTAAATATCCTGTCAGATGTTCTCAGTGAAGTCATCTAATTGAGTACTACTTTAATTGTCTGTCTGTTCAAATTAACTGAATTGAGAGGATGTATAAGTTTATACGTATTTTGCATCTCAAAGTTCTCATCGTTTTTCGTTTGGTCAGGTCATCCTCTGGTGTTTGCCTCCTTCAAAAAAAACAAAACAGAAGCAACATCTCAATGACCTCTCAGTCAATTTACTTTATAAATGAGGATGTCCTGATAATGCAAGCTGGAAGTATTCATGACAATTTTCGCCACCTTGCTCAGCTATTGTGAAATAATGGTGGTGGATTAGCAGGACGTGCTAATTGCAGAATCGAAACGTTCGTGGATTTATACTGGTCGTAGAGATACGTATCTACTTATTATTTAACCTTTTTGATGTTTCCTTGATCACTTTTCGATAGTGGTCAAAAGACATGGTGGATCTTACCAAAGACTGGAATGTCTTCAATGATCTGGATATATATTACATCAGACAGATTGCAATCAGCTTAAAGGTGAGTTGTTTTAGTGATGTGCTTCCCTCTCAGATCATGCATCTTGATTTTTGCAACTGCCTGGACTGCTGACTTTTTAGATACATGTATTTTTTAATACTTTCCTTGTTGTAGTCTAAATAATCGTTTCAGAATTTTTTATTTACGCCACTGTTCGTCGCTGATCTCTCACATCCATCAGAATCTGCATTCCTGCACTTCTTCTTTTCTGTTTTTGCGTCCTTTCAATATAATTTTCTCAACCTCACTGACACCGACACCATAGCTCAGTGGTTAACGCCCGTTGCCTTTCAATCATAAGGTCCTGTGTTCAAGTCACTCCAAGATTAATGTATGTCGTCCAGTTACAGAGTTGTTGACAATTGACAATTCATAATCATGGACGTTAAATATGAATCTAAGAGACTGAATTCGGTCAGCTTGCGGCTTTGATATGCCAATGAGGATTTTTGCGAGTTCCTGTTTGCAGGAGGATCTAAAATACATACATAACTAGCTTATATTTATTAAAATCTTACTTCAAATGGTGGCATAAAAGTCGAAAAAAGATACAACTTTCAACAGTGTTTTTCACAAAGATATTTTCGGTTAGGAGTGCAATAAACCCAGCCCCTACTTTTAAACTCTGAACATCATTGACCAATACGTAAAATAACACCATGGTATACTCTTATACAGTACATTGTCTACATGGTAGTGCATGGTACCAACGCAACTTTTTGAATCTATTTTTAGCAACGGCTCATTAGCTATTCACTGATCAATTGGTTAAATTCAAACTAGTGGGCTTGGGGGAACTGGAGGAATTTGTCCGAAGACACTTTACTCATTATCTGTAGAAGTCCTTAATTACCCACCAATTAACACTGTTGGCAAGGAAAAACACATGGCTAATATCTTAGTTTGCTGTTTTGTGATTGAAATATATGTAAAAAACTTGATGGGACATGTCAAAAAGGTGGAAAACATCAACCAAACGCAAAATGTTGCTTGAAGCTGCAATCGTATATTCTGGCGATTCCTATTAAAAGAAAGATAGGTTAATCAGCGAAAATGAACCAGAAACGAAAACACACTCATTAAATTTTCTATCAAACACAATTTCTGTATATTAACCAAATGAATGCACAGTAATAACATAGTATTGTATACAAGACTACAGTAGGTCACTTAATGGTCAAATTTGCTAGTTTTGTTACATGAATACGAGAGATACAGTGCTGTCTGCTCGTCTTAGTATCTGTCATTATTTTGCATGATAAAGAATAGTTCATAAACATTACGTTTACTGTACAGCACCTCTCACAAGTTTAAATTATTCTCTGTTGCTTGCATGAATCATCCCACTTTCCTTCTTAACCTGAGAAAAGAAACGGAAAATAGTTATTTCTGCAGATCAGATTTGTGGAAATTAAAATAGGCTTTAAAAAAGACTATGAGCTTCTTGAACAGTTTCAGCCTACAATCTGCATGCATGCGTCCTGTCAGGCCTCAAAGAGTTTTGCTGACCACAAGAAGTGACTTTCAAACCTTCTTCATATTGATCTCTTTAATATAATATATTGTTTTTGTTTTGAAAGATTTGTATCATTTTTGGACATCTTGCACGTTTTCACTTCTGAGATGTACTGAACTTCAAGCTATATTATTTTAAGCTTTCCTATTCTTGTTCTGGTAGAAGACTGTAAGCTGTCAATCGATCACATAGTACATGCATGGTATTTGCATTTATTACAGTAGAATCCAGCTTGAAAGGCTGAACAATGTTGTCAAACTGTTAAAAGATGCCATTTCCCATGTAACGTACAGTAGAATATGATCAGCCTGGACTACAGCTTCATGGCTCAGATTGTATTCTATCTTCCAGTCAGTGGCTTCCGGTAAATCCAGTAAATTCCCCCTTTCTGAAGCTACATTAATGTTTTAAGGCTAAAGTTGCCTCTCCTTGCACCTTTCCAATTAAAATGAGTGTGGTAATTAGTAGATTTACGTCATTAGTTAAACTGGTCAAAGATAACACACAGTTTGCAACTAGAATGACTATTGTCTCGTTCTCACTAGTATAGAGCATACATGTACTGTATGTACATAGTTCTACTAATTAAGTAATAAATAAATTATAATTTAATCCATTTTGCTACATCCATATCCAGGTCAACTATTAATGAGTTAATTAGCCATTTAATGGTTCATCCAATAATTTCATATCCCACAAAATACTTGCATCGTAAAAAACTTTACAGTATCGTTTGCAAACAAGCAAAGGTTAATTTTGATAGACTGAGTTTAGCTAAATAATATATTTCTGAGGTTACTGATCTGTCCTTTGTATCAGCAGGTAAAGTTAGAACATGTTTGTCAAATCTTGAGCCTGGGTGACCAGTATTTTACTCTCTAGCATATATATACATGTAAGTCTTTGGGAACTTCTGATGGCCAGAAGGAGTCTCAGCAGCACCATAAAATATGATTTGACCTTCCTCTGGACATTAAAAGGGAAATCTTTGCACACCTGAGGAAGTATTTAAAATTAGTGTGCAGACCAACCTTCATGCTTGTTTACATACTACAGTTTGCTATGGTTGCAGGCGATTACACTTTCAACATTATGATTAACCTATATGTATACTGTGTGAATAATTGAATCTATAGCAGCTGAATGAAACGGCTGACAACAGAATAGTTGTCTCCATACCATAGTTCAGGCCTGTGATTGCACTTTAAAATATTGTAACCCTGGTTTACCTACAGTATACTGTGTGAATGATTGAATCTATAACAGTTGATTGAGCTGAATCAAGCGGCTGAAAAAAGACTAGTCGTCTCCATACCATAGTTCAGACTGTAGTGCAGATTACCATAATGTGGTGTATCAATACTGCTTTAATACAAAGCAGGCTTCCTTCTCAACTAAAGTTTGCTGTTGCAGCTGTGCACTTTGAAATAGTTATACTGTAGCGCCAGTCTACCTACAGTATACCGTATGATTGATTGAATCTATAGCAGCTGATTCAAGCGGCTGGAAAAAGACTAGTCGTCTCCATACCATACAGTACGTAGTTCAGGCAACAGTCCAGATTACCATAATGTGGTGTATCAATACTACTTTAATACAAAGCAGGCTTCGTTCTCGAATAAAGTTTGCTGTTGATGCTGTGATTGCACTTTTAAGTACTATTTTTACCTATGCTGTATGAATAAATGCATCTTTACAGCAGCTAATGGAATAATTTAATGTTCAAAGTTTGTGTATCAGTTAGTGAAAGCTCTAAACTTGTTATCCCCTATAAAATTGCTATGTGATTTCTATGTAAAAAAAAAACCACACTAAACATCTTAACACTTGTATGGCAATTTGACTATTTTTCCATAGCATTTTGCCATGAGATACCAAATAAATACTTCCCTTTCTGAATAGTGACTGACAAAGGACTTGTAGGCACACTGTTGTGCAGAGTAGCATATGTAGTGTGGCACATTAATCCAGTTGTGCTTTCTGTTTTTGGTTGCTGGTTTGCCAAAATTGTTATTATCGATCATTAAACTGTAAAGATAGTACACTAAGTTTACTAATAACTAAATTCCATTGACTTTCTACCGATTGGTCACTCCAGAAGTGTTAATCCTATTCAACAACAAGACTACTGTATCTAAAAGAGCTGAAACTACCTGTATAGGTTTAATTAACACAGTGTGCTCCTCAGTTGAGACCTACTTTGTAATGTTAATTTGACTGTATATTGTTAACTGTATATTTACTTCGCCTCTTCTCTTACCTGTCTTCTCACAAACTTAGCACTCTCATTCTACCGTGCATAGTATGAAGTGGTACAATTTTACACTGTACTGGATCCCTCTGGTCAATGCCCTCCCTTCTCTTGCAATTACCCAAAGTGTCTAGAACGTTCGTTTAGTGCTCGGATTTCTTTTTTGATCCAATTGGCTCAGAACTGGTTACGCAGGACCTGTTTGGTATATTTCAGAAGAAGGAATAAGTGGTGGAATATCTCCACCAAAGTCTGTAATACATGTAAGTTTTGAGGCCATCAAAATCTTGTTACGTATGTGTTGCACTAATTGTTGCTTCTGACGAGCTGATCCAATGTCAAATGATCCGTTTGGTATCTGTAGGTAGTCCAGCAACGTTGGTTGATGGGCCTCTGACGTCGAAAAATTAATTTACTGAGCGTCTTTTGGAGCTTGCCGACAAAAACCAATTTCACTACATAAACTACAAGTTACTATAATTTGAATTCATTTTAACGTCATCAAGTCCGTAAGACTTCCAAGTTAGGTTTCAGGCATTCTGTGAATGGATTCTAAAGGTTGGTGAAGGTCTGGTAGCTCAGTGATAGCAATCTGTTCTCATATGATATATTAAAATGAGCTATGTGTCAACAATCATCCCTGAGCTGCATTTTGAAGTCAAGAATCATCATGTGATGGTACTGTACCATACCGGACAGTTAGAGGATAGGGGAAGTATCAGGATATGTATAATCCATTTATACCAGGGTCCAGCAAAATGGCACCAGGATAGATGAAATTAGGCATGAACCAATCGAAACAGAACCCAAATATTTTCTGCCTATCTCTGGTCGCAACCACATCTTTAGATATCTTATCCCTATACTATAGTATGGTATCCAGTAATATTCATATATCACATGAACTGGTCGGGGATGGTGCAGATCTATCTACACCTCACAACGCATTAATATTTATGTTCAGGTTCTCTTTAAAGACAGTCCCTGTCAAAGTAGTATTATGCCTAGAGGCTATTTCCATTCACTCTTCGTATTCTATGCTATGTTATACGGAGAAACGGTATATACATGAGATGGCACCCCGGAGAGCCCATGATTGCTGGCTCTTGCTGCCTCTTCGTGTGGCTTTCATCCTCCTGCGTGATTCAAAGCCCCTCTCTCGCTATTGGCTGATACCAGAGACCGCCATCTCGTGGAGGCCCAGAAGCGTCAAAGGTCACATGTTGTCACCAATTAAGCTCCCATTGGTTGAAGAGGCTAATTCTGTTTTACAGTATTTAACTGAATCCTACACATGAAAGCAGCGTAGTAGTGTATTGCTGCGAAACAAGAGCCTGTACATTTGCCATTGATGTGGTGAAGGTGGTCACAGGGTTAGGTAAAGCGTTGTAATTGCAGCGTGTACTACCTTAGACGTATGGTGTAGCGTATTAGGATAATGTGTGGATCCGCGTGTTGACTATCGGCCGAGTGCAACGTTAAGCAGAGGTTCTCCTCAGTGTTAGGCAGTTGTTGTTGTTTGGGACACACTGTACATACATCCCAACCTGGTGATGTAAATGCCTAATAAAAGGATATGTTGGAATCAGTTTTGATAGGATTCTTGGGAATTTTAATTTGGTTCTGAAGATGATTCTTCTGGGAAAGCACCAATCAAAACTCTGCAATATCACATGATGAGGAGTTCCAAGATTAAACAACATATCGATCAATATCATTGATCAAGTCAAAGGTCATGGATAGTGCTGCTTTTGAAGGATGTCAAATTTGTGCAATAATTTGGAAGTTATTATTTAAAGTGGAAATCGTTTCAAAATGGCATTTCATTTACTTTTCAAATTGACCAAATTCCTGACTTTCTTTTCATTGACTTTCCTGTGCAAATATTAGCTTAAGATATTGAACATCTATTCTTGTCTCAGAATATGGATTCAAGCCAAAGCGAACCTTTATATCCGAGTCAACTTTCACCAGGTAAAATTGGAATACCATCTTTACAAAGAACGTTCAAATATCCATTATTTGCAGGAAACGTCTTGATTCCCTTTAAAATAATCACTTGTGTTTTCTTACAAACAGGAAGAAAAAACAAATTAAGGATCATACAGTTGTGATAATTGCTTGAAAATTTAATATTCTGAGTCAAACAGCAATGAAGGGAAAATTACAATTCGTCCTAAACGTCAAGGGAGTTTAACCTTTCCACAAAACCCTTTTTATTCTCACTTTTTGTGGCAAGCAACTTTAATGGGGCTGTGTGAAATGGCACTTGAAATTCCTCATCGCTTTAGTTAAACGTTGGAGTTGGTAAAGCCTTGTTTTTTTTCCATTGTACAGCACAGTACTGGCATATGGTTGGACTCCAAATGCAAAACCATCAGTTAGAGAACAAATTATCTAATTTTTAAAAAATGTTGTTTTATAGTTAATAATGCTCAAAAAACAGAAACTGTTAGTAATTTTAGCATAAATTTGGAGAACACAGGGAGGTCTCACCTTCCTGTTACTATTGTTTGATTCATTGTCTTCCAACACCTGCAGTTACTGAGCAAGTCAATAATAGCTTGTTATCTCGGATTATAAAGGCAACGAACAAATAAATGACTTCCTGACTTCCTGACTGGTGGTTTCACTTAAATCTGAATAAAAGCGTTTGTTTTGGAAAACCTCAAAACTCTGTGACCTCTCATTGGAAAACTTTATTCAGTGGTTAAAAGTTTTGACCTTTTCACTCAAGTGTCCTCTTTTGATTGATTTAATATTTTTTTTGATTACATTTTGTTAAAAATTAACTTTTGTGGATTTGGGAAATCTATTTGTTTTTTTGGAATAATAGCGGTGGTGCGATTTACCTTCCATCTTGAGCTCTTTAAGGGTTTGCTTATGGTCAGAAAATTTATAAAATAGTACCAAAAGAACTGCCTATTTATACTGACTGCTCTAAGGACCTCCCTGACCAGCAAGACCATTCACACATTTGGTGGATCCATCTTTGCAGTTTATAAAGCAGTCTTGCAGTGACGATTTAGATTATCTTTTGTTAGTGTAGAAGCTATCAAAGGCGGACTCAAAAACCTAGTCTCTGGATGCATATATAGTCATGTTCAGGGAGTCCTTGGAGAGTTGACCTTACCTAGAAGTACTAACCTTTTGATGTTTCAGTGCTACAGATAAATTATGCCATAAAAAAAAGAAAAGAGGAAAAGGTTAAGAGTTTTAAAGCTTGTGGTGGTTTCGAAGTTTCATTTGGGATTTGGTACTCTCTGCATACATATGCAAACTGTAGCTACAGTACCAGTACTGTAGTATAGAATACTGTTAGTAAAAATTGCAAGGAAGTGCAGCTATACATGGGAACTAAGACGGCTTTGATGAGCATGCTGTATTTCCAGGAGGATCTGGTTGCTAAGGTAAGCAGCTGAGGTAATGTCTCCTCCACTTGTACATAATATGCTTGTGAAGTCTTCAAGAACCGTTAAAGCCTTCTGTAAGTCAAGAACTATATAATGAAGGAGTGTGTCTAATTGGACTCTCGGTTTGATGAATTGCAGTCTTGTTTTGAGTAATCAATGTTCTCCATCAGAGATTTCTGAAATTGCTCACCAAATTGTAAGAAAGCTGCTGAGAAAGTTTGTTTTGTATAATGTTGTTCTAGAATGTTATCCATTCAAGGTTGCACTGACTTAGTAGAAACTTTTAGTTTCAAACTGTTTCCTTTTTGACTTAGTACCATACTACAACCATGTATAAACATCTCCAATCTATACTAAATGTTGGGCCTACCTAATAGAACTCATGATTCAGGTTTGGGTATCTGCTGTTTAATACTATATTCATAGTTGGCCACTAGTGATGTACTGTACATACAGTTTATCCTCTTACAGTCTGAACTGGGTGTCTTGTTCTGATCAAATTAAGGAGAATATAAATCTACACAAAGGTGGTGGTATGAGAAGGAAGGGCATTGACCGGAGGGGCTGGTCAAAGAGGTTGCACAGTGCAGTTCATTCTAGACACGATAGAACGAGAGTGCTAAGGTTGTGGGGAGACAGGGAAGCAAGGAGCGATGTTAATATACAGTTTATTCTCTTATAGTCTTACTGAGCTTTCTATGTGCACTCTCTATGGTAGTTGCACTACCCTGAAAATTGAAGTTGGCAAATTTAGCTGTTGCTATTGTAGAGAGGAAGGGTGGTACAGTGGTATTATCAGTTAAATACCATTATGGGCTGCTATACCAATACAGGTATACTGTTGCACTGATCACAGTATAATCAAATGTAACATTGGCGTCACGTTTCTCACATCAATAAAATGATACAACTTCAAACCTTGCATGTTTGACCTGGGTTTCTTGTCATTGATTTCCATGTTAAAAGCTACAGTATATAGCACAAAACCAATAAGTAAAACTTCAAAGAAGTGCAGCTATACATTGGAACTAAAATGGTTTTGTGAGCATGCTGTATCTCCAGGAATGTGATAGGGGTGTCAGATATTCGATTCTATGGCATTAATGTTGTCATGGACTTTCGTATAAGAGAGGGTGGGCGTGGATGGGGGGGGGGTGGAGCTGCTTGAATGACATGACTGTTTTGTACTTACTGGTTCTTTCAGGTAAATCTCATTCTCTGGAGGGCATAGATAATGCTGGATAATGCAATTAACTTAACTTAATAAAACCTAAGTCTTCTGCCCTGGGCAAGTTTGATAATATGTACAGTACATTGAAGCATACTTATGGTGAGGATGATTCAATATTATTATATAATATGAGCAAAGAGTATCTTCAGTCATCCTTTTATCCAATCAAATCAGCAGGATCAGGGAAGGTTAATAGTCTTCTAATCTTCAACTAAACAATTTCCTTTTCTCTGTGTTTGACAGTAATAGTTGGCCAACTTTCGATCTGCTTATTGCAGAATTTGACTTTCTGTTACATAAATTGTTTGTTTCTAAATAACATATAGATTCAGGGATAACTGCTAGAACTTTATTTAGGAATTTCAGGAGTTAAAGAAGACACTCCAGGCATTGTTACACTATATGCAAGTGTCATGCCCAGTTTAAAATGTAAATGATCAAGCCTATAGGGTTTACTACTTCAGATTTAGCAATTGAGTCTTGTATATATCACAGTGTTGGTGAGATTGATAGCTACTGTATTTATAAGCTGAGGATCTCATAATATAATAAAAATTAATTTTGTTTGAGTTGTTAGTTGGTCCAAAATGTCTGAGATTGAACTTGTAGCATATATCTGACTCGATCCATAAGTTTGTATAATTTAACAGTGTTGCTGGAAGGGTTAATTGATGCACATACTAAAAACATTTTAGCATGGAGGTTAACATGGAGGTTACCTTGAAACTAACAGGTGTTAGAGGGCATCATCCATGTAGGCCTCAGAAGATGTTTAAATTTGTCCAGGTATATGTGACCCACAAACAGTTGTTCTCAGGAGACATAAATTTTAATCAGGATGTATCATGTACTCTATCTGTGTGGCCCACAGATCTACGGGACCATTGAGGATATCATTTAGCTCTCATGAGATACTTATTTGGTGCCACGGGCAGTAGACAACAGATGATATCATATTGAATGCATGTAGCTGGTAGGCTGTATGTGGCCAACAGATAGTGGACAACACATGATATCACATTGAATGCATGTAGCCTGTAGGCTGTTTGTGGCCCACATACAGTAGATAACACATGATATATTGAATGCATATAACCTGCAGGCTGTATGTGGCCCACAGACAGTAGACAATACAAGATATCATAATGAATGCATGTAGCCTGTAGGCTGTATATGGCCCACAGACACTTAGACAATACAAGATATCATAGTGAATGCATGTAGCCTGTAGGCTGTATATGGCCTACAGACAGTAGACAATACAAGATATCATAATGAATGCATGTAGCCTGTAGGCTGTATGTGGCCCACAGACACTTAGACAATACAAGATATCATAGTGAATGCATGTAGCCTGTAGGCTGTATATGGCCCACAGACACTTAGACAATACAAGATATCATAGTGAATGCATGTAGCCTGTAGGCTGTATATGGCCTACAGACAGTAGACAATACAAGATATCATAGTGAATGCATGTAGCCTGTAGGCTGTATATGGCCCACAGACAGTAGACAATACAAGATATCATAATGAATGCATGTAGTCTGTAGGCTGTATATGGCCCACAGACACTTAGACAATACAAGATATCATAATGAATGCATGTAGCCTGTAGGCTGTATATGGCCCACAGACACTTAGACAATACAAGATATCATAATGAATGCATGTAGCCTCTAGGCTGTATATGGCCCACAGACACTTAGATAACACATGATATCATAATGAATGCATGTAGCCTGTAGGCTGTATGTGGCCCACAGACAGTAGACAATACAAGATATCATAATGAATGCATGTAGTCTGTAGGCTGTATATGGCCCACAGACACTTAGACAATACAAGATATCATAATGAATGCATGTAGCCTCTAGGCTGTATATGGCCCACAGACACTTAGACAATACAAGATATCATAATGAATGCATGTAGCCTCTAGGCTGTATATGGCCCACAGACACTTAGATAACACATGATATCATAATGAATGCATGTAGCCTGTAGGCTGTATATGGCCCACAGACACTTAGACAACACATGATATCATAATGAATGCATGTAGCCTGTAGGCTGTATATGGCCCACAGACACTTAGATAACACATGATATCAAAATGAATGCATGTAGCCTGCAGGCTGTATGTGGCCCACAGACAGTAGACAATACATTATATCATTTCACAGACTTCATGTGGTCTCCAGACAGAATACGTAATTGTAAAAGACATCAAAGAAGTGTACAGTATGAACGTTTGCGCAACAAGTTTTGACACTTAACTCTACATATTTAAATGTCATGCCAATATCGTTGGACTGTGATTGATGGTTTACCTTGCAAAAGACTTCACAAAGGTTACTTACAGGTTAATTGAAGGTAGTTTTCTTGCTTGTAATGTTAGGATGTTAAATGTTAAGGCAAGCTAAAAGATATGTGTTTAATGTAATGTTTGAGTATTTAAAACATCACAGCTTTTGACAATCTTTTCAGATGTTGATTATAATCATGTTTGATGAACTCAGCTTCTATCCTGGATCCACATACAGTAACTTATGTACTGTCCCAGCTATGCACCTACAGCAATCTGTAACATTTGATACTCTACCCTCATGTCATTAATGTGTTTGATGTATTCCCTCTCTCTCTCTCAAATGCAGGACTATGACATCCAACAAAAAATTGACCTAGAAATCAAAATGCGGGAAGGGACCAGGAAGTTGTTGGCAGCTTGCAAGCGGGAGGTCCCATCTCTGGAAGCTGCCAAGAGTCTACTGACCTCCCATGCCAGGGTACTGACTTACATGGCAGAGCTACAACGCCGAAAGACGGAAGAATGCCTGGATAAGTTATCAGTGGATGAAGATGGCAGGGGTCACCTTAAACCATGTTTGGCCAAGGTGTCTATTTCAGATATCAGGATTCCACTCATGTGGAAGAATGCAGATCATATCATGAACAAAGGAGGTAACTGAAATCATTAGAACCCCCCCCTCCCTCCACCCCCAAGAAACAAAACAAAATCCAGTTATATTCTGAAACTTTCTGAAAGAACTTGCACTGTTCATAAATGATTAGGATATCCCACGAGTAATTTAGTTTCTGGATGGAGAAAAAGATGAACGTGTTGATTCATTAGCATCCTGATGATGAAACTTACGTTTAATTTGTTTACCAGTTTTGTATAAAATTAGTTATATATATGATAGTTGTCCTTCATTATACCAAAAATCAACTTGAAGACAAACAGGTGTGTTGTCACAAGTGCAAAATTGGTAAATGATTAATTCTCTGATTTATGACACACACTTACTCTCCTCATATGTATTATCCTCTAATACTTTGTTCTAATTGGTCAAGTATTTAAACAGGGGTGTGGCTACCATCCGTCCAGGGCCCTGACTCCTCCTTCCTCTTTTGATCATTCCTATGGAAAGTTGCACAAAATTGGTCCAATTTTGATGGTTTCAATAGCGTTAGGTTTTGACACAGGGGAATTGTAATTCTTATCTTCTTCGTGGCTACCATCCTTCTACATCGTTTTCCTAAAAGTGTTTGTTTTTTGGGATCGACCTTTTTAGACAAATCGATACCTGATAGGTACAGTAGCAAGCTCCCTTACAGCAGAGATTCTTAAAAGACAGCCTGTGGACCAAATTAGGCCAGTGATAGATTGCAGTCCGGCCCATGATAAAAATGTCTGGGTTTATCACCCAGGTTTCTGAAAAGTAAAATGATTGGAAGAATGTCAAGCATTGCTGTTATAGGCAAACTGAATGTGTTTTTGACATGAAGTGTCTAAGGACAATTTAGCCTCACACATTAAACTACATGATAAACATGATGCCTGAGCCAATCAAAACAGAAGCAGTGCTTGAAATTTCATCAGAGAACCAATGCTCTCTGATATTTAAGTTGGTGATGAGAGACCTGTTGGAGTTGACATATATATGAGCTCCCAAATGTAAGTTTATAGCAAAGCACTTTAATGGGCCTAGGTCACACCTTTTCTAGGTTCACATTTATCTAACGGTATTGGTGTAGTTTAGAATTTAAAGATTACCATCTTAACAGCACCCATTATTAAAGTTGAAAGTTAGAGTTGTTTATAAAAGCACTGAAGTTAACCTGAATAGGGTCAAATTACACCTTATCTGGGTACCACTTTTGGCTGAAATTATTATAGCATAACCATTGAGAAGTAAGATGTAATTTTAATGAATTCACCCATTTGAAATTAAATTTGTTTATAGCAAGTAAACTTTAATACTGTCAAATTGCATCTTATCTGGGTACAACTTGTCTATAAAACTTGTCTATAAAAAAGATGCTCCAGTATCTTTTAATGTATTTAGTTTGCATCTGAACTGGGTACAAATTTATCTAAAAGATATTGGTGCAATTGAGACTGTATATTGCATGTTTTTTGAACTTTAATGACAGTTTCTGTGGCTCTGATGTTCATATTCATAATTAATTTTCTTTTGACCTGTGTGTTTATTGAGCTAAGCGATGCCTGGTGTCGTACCATTATTATCTACAGGATATCTTGTCATCCCAGTTGTATTAAACACAACATGACAGTCTCCAGGGGATTCAGGCAAGCATTAAAGGAGAACTATTAAAACATTGTTGACAAAATCTATTACAATGAAAAAAAATTCCATACAGCCTTAAAGGTCTGCTGCTTAGACCCCAACTATAGCACACTATCATGGAAAAGTTTCTTGAGATTATGTAATCGACCTGCCTTGGTCGTAAAATGACCTCTTTTTACCAGTTAGTCTGCAACGCCTGCCACATATTTTTTCTTGTATGAAGGTCTTTGTGTGTAGGCTGTATGATTAACTACACTGTAGACATGAACATATTTCCACACAAAGAGCCGAATGGTGTTAAGCTTTGCAAGCTAATTGTAGAGCCTGAGGTCGATTTACGACAGTGGCAGGTCGATTACGTAATTACAAAACTTTCCTACTGTAGCTATAGCGTGCTATAATTGGAGCCAATAAGTCTAGAGAGTTGGGAGAGTAGGATAAGAAAATGCTGCAAAGAAGGAATAAAACAAAAGTGAAAAACAAAGATAAAAAAAATATTGCCTTGAAGATTAATGTGAGAGGTTGAATTTTTTTGAAATTTCATACATTGAATTTCAGCATTTGTAACAACAGGGGTTTAATTTCAATTTTTTTTATCCTCCAAATTCCTGCACACTCAAATCTTTATTGTTTGCTTTGTTGAATATGTGTTGGATGTACAGTAGGTTGGTACATGTATACTAAAATTCCAAAATTGAAGAAAACCTGGCATTTGGGGACTTTTCTTTTTGTTTTTGACCAGTTTCTCATGTTCCATTATGGTGTTCCCTCTTAGGAGCTTCATTCTAAAATGTATCCTGTCTTCACAGAGCGGGGATGGGGAGGGGAAAGTTTGCTTTTCCTGCGGAAGAGGAACAACGTGGTATGAGGATATATACGTGTTACTTTCATGTTACAGATTGTGGATAGTATCCTTCAAAATGTGCCACTGGCCACCTTGATTCTGTAACTTGATTTCATTCGTTGTAAAGCTACTTTAATGCTTATAATGGTTACGGTAGTTATGCCTAGCAACATTCCTAGTGTATTGATAAAGTCAAGGTGAGTGCTGTGGTGCAAACTACACACCTGGTAGGAAGACAGTGCTTTATGTAGTAAGTACTAAAGGTCTTAACACAGTTGTTCGACTGGCCAGGTGGAGTATCCTCTTATTCATATGTTACCGGGGGACTTGGCCAAGCTTCTCAAACAATAATTAGATGTCAACACTGAATGACAGCTGGGAGTATCAAGTCCTTACTCCTTAATACAGTTAATGAGAAAGGATGAATCATTTAAATCAAAAACTGTTTCTGGCAATCTCAGTACAAATATGTTGTCCAGTTTAGGTATTGAAATCTGTTTTTACAATTCTTATAGAAACAGCCTTAAGAAAAACAATTATCATTTAAGGTGGTCTTTCAGGGGCCCTGATACAGGGGTGAGTTTCAGGGTATTGGAAAGAGAGATTTGGCAGGGGGGGGGTGGAGGAAGCAGCAGTCAGACCAATGTTTAATGGCCACCAGGTCTGTGTGATCTACACTGCTGTGAACATTGACCCCCCTCCCACCCTCCCCAGTAGAGCTTACATGGTCACAGTAACTTTTCTCTTCCCTCTCAACACTCAATCCACAGTCATAGAGTATCTGACTAGAATGATATTTTAAAAATATATATGAAATGATTTGAAGAATCTGGCCTCTTTTTTTTTTTAACATTTCTGATGCACTGAACCAATTTAATGGTACCGTAATAGCGGAATTGTGACAGAATACAGAATTCTGTGTTATTTAATCATTCTATTTGCATCTTTCTCCATTTCTTCTGAATGAGTTCTTTTTCTTCTGTCCATAGATCATAATCGTTACGCAGTATTCTGCTTGCTTAAAGTCGGTACGGAGATCTACGACACAGAACTGCACATGAACATTGACAGAACTGCATGCGACGTCACGTTTGAGGAAGTCTTCACATTGTAAGTGATACAGCGGGTCATTGAAAGTCCAGACACTTGATACCAGGGCTTCTCAATGATACTTTAATCAGAGCCAGAGAAAAACAGTGGCTTAGAGTGAAGAGCTAAGACAGAATCACATTGCACTATATCTAGGTTGAGCAATTTCCATTGTAGGCCAGTAAAGTGCTCAAAGCCAAAGGACTTAATGGTCCGCAGAACCCAATTAGTGGAAACTTATGGCTGTTATTTGTTTAGCGGACCAGATGGAAACCTTTCGCCGGGCGGATTTAGCCAAAACGGGGACTTCACGCCTCTCTTACCTGTCCCCCCCTCCCCCACTTGTGCATTCTGATCTACATAATATAATAATAATAAATAAGTTCTTAATATAGCGCCAAATACCAAAAGGCCTCTAGACGCTTTACAAAACCTAAAACAAATAGAAACAAAAAGACAGAGAAATCAAAGGAATAAAAACTCTAGAAAACACATAGTGTCCATTTTGGCATATCTCCAACCCCTCACTGACACTCTTGTAGGTCATAACATTCTCTTCTGAATCTACCATTCAGAACTTCACAAGTCTGTACACTGGTTTTCTCATCACCTAATTTTCAAACCCCTTTTAAAAAAAATATTCTCACTAAGTGTAGCATTCTAAGCCTCATAACAACTTTGCAAGGTTGATTTCAATTTGTCCTTGGTCCTGTGTTCTTTTCTCATTATTATATCCTTGTTTTTGTTTTCATTGGCAGTGATAAGGTAAAGCCTGATTTTAATTTCATCCTCGAGGTGTATTCTTACAACCTACACAAGGACCTTACCATAGCCAGTACACCCCAGAAAATCCGCAAAAGACTCAACTCCATCGGATCGGTCAAAAAGACTGACAACAGTATCCTTATTCCTACCGTGGTAAGTAAACTTACAGAAAACCTCAACGTTGGTCAAGTTTGTGAGTTGAAGGAAAATTGGTGTTAGCAATTAACAGAAAGATGCACAATTGCATTGACAACAAACAAGAGAACAGTATGTCCATTCAAACTGGACATTTTCCCATAGAAGAAAAAATTACATCTCAGTCAAATATACTATTGTGAGTTTTCCAACCATTCTGTTGGGTAAATTGTTGATGAATGGTAAGTAGTTAGAAAAGGTAAGATATGCGTGGCCATAGCAGCAATTCCCCCCCTCCCACCCCCCAAAAACAAAACAAAAAAAGTGCCTGTTGTCAAAATATAAAAGATACTATAGACCGTGGGGCAAAGCCGTTTTTCTTGCAGTTCCGTAGTCCAGTCGGAGGGGCAACTCAAAATAACTCTCAAAAATTCACAAAAATTATATTATTCGTAAATCCGCTTTGTTCCACCAAAAATTTGCGCACGTTTTTTAGTTATTCGATAAACTTGGTACTATTTTTTGCACGAAAGCACTTGGAAACTCTCTCTTTGAAAGGTAGGATTAAGTTCGTATACACCAATCACAAAGCAGCATTACTGCCAAATGACAATCACATGACAATAAGCACACACAAATCAGCATGGCTATCACATAGTTATGTTGAAACGTCCATATTTTGCGTACGAAAACAAGTTCGTTCGTCCAAGTTTTTCAAATTTGATAGATGTACCGATATGACCTGAAAACAACATACCTATTTACCCAATGGTGAGTACTTTTCAGGTTCTTTTCATATGAAATAAAGTTGAAATCATCATTCGAAGTTCGTATTTACACAGCCGAATCACGTTTGGCAAGTATTCATAGGATGGACACTGGAACAGCTAGTTTCGCGAAAACGGTTCAATCTTAAATGTTGAGTCATTAGTGTACGATTTGCTCGTGTTTACTGACATTTTTACTCAGTATTTGCCTAACTTTTTCATACTCTTGAGCTTTGTGGGTAGTAAAGTTACATTTTTATGACCCCTGGAAGCTAAAAACAAGGCTTGTCTATACTATAGTCCGTCAACTAAAAGAAGATTGAAAATGACATTAGGACAAATTGAGTGATAGACTAACGTTAATCATTAACATGGTGACTATTCGCTGAGGCTGCTAGAGTACGTAGGTAAAGTCACATGCTTTCGTATCGTAATCTATGTGTATACTATATGTATATTTACAACTAGATAACATCAGTTTGTTTATTTGTTTAGTTATTTAACTTTTGGCATGAGGGTGAAATTCGGTTAGCTTAATAAGCTAATCACACCGAGGCCCTCCCCTACATGTAATTTAAGCTAGGCCTAGGCCGTCTACAACTAGCATTGACCAGTAGTCAAAAGAAGGAATAGAAGTACTTGTCCCATGTGTATTAAACTGAATTGCACTAGGATAAAACTGATGTCTTGTTTTTACTATATCGTTCAGTAATAGTAATGACTGTGGGCTACTGTTTGAGCAGTCTCGTTTTCCAATTGTGTACACTGTTGGAATAAATATAGACTGATTTGTGACAACATGTCTAAGGCGGTATGACATTGCTTTACATTTAAGGACTATTGAAAAGTAGACAGCTATTATGGTTTGACAATTGAGATGCAATAACCTGGTCGCATATAAGACATAGTTTGGATTGGAAACTATCAAAGTCACACTACCTCTATCGAGAAGCTTTGTCAATAATCAACCCATTGTATTCAGTAAAACGTGTTTTCATTTTCAGGGTATATATTGGAAATTTACCTAACCACATCAAATCAATTTTGCTATGCCTGACAAGGCTGACAAATCAAGACAGTTACCGAGTTACGTAGACCAAACTCTGTTATTTTTGCAAACCTTAAATAGTTGACTCATTTTTCTACAGCAAAGTAATTAAACGATTGCTTATTTACATTCCCTTGTAGGTCTTTCAACTATGACCGAACCAACCTCAACTGATCATGATAGGGGTGAAGAACCATGTGTCATACACCATCCAATGTAGATTCAGTGACATTTACAAGAAGTTCACTCCCAAGACTTGGGATCCTTTCCTAAAATGCATGGATATCTGGAAGGATCATCCTCACACTGAAATGGAAAAACTGCCATTAAGTTTTTACATTTTCAAAATTGTGATCTACAGTCAGCCTTCCTACCTGCACTTCCAGTTCCAACTAATGGTGGATTTCACAGGAAATGCTATCAGAGATTTACGGATGCAACCAGAATTAAATGGTTAAGAAAGCCAAGATGTGATTCAGTAAGTGCCTTTTTCTTGAAGGGAAAAGTGAAAGCCTTGAGACACATACAAGGTGATGCAGAATCTGCAAAGTCACTAAAGATGTTGGGTGACTCCTTTACAGTTGATGAAGTCAATTTCCTTGCCGTTGAAAAATTCGTCTACAAGCTGTATGGTCAAATGGATGCAACTTCAGTCAACGACGTGCGGTTTGATATGTTTAAGAAAGCCAACAGGATGGAGAGTACAATGCCTCCAAATAATGATGCCCTTCGTCAACATATCCTTTGTGCCAACTTCCAGGCAAGAATTTATAAAATAAGCTTAATGAAGAATCAAGATTTACCATCTCCTAGTGAACATGGATGGATATTTGATGATGGACACCTTGCCATTCATTGGATGAGCCTCCCACCTGCTCCTGAAAGCATAATTGAACTTGAGAACTGCTCATGTAAGAAAAACAAGTGCCAACTACCAAATGCAGGAGACAGTTGCTGTGTATCCTTCGGCCTTCCATGCACAGATTTATGCCAATGCAAGGGGTGTGAAAACATCAGTCAGATGATACTTGAGATTGAAGAAGACTTGGACACAGACGAAGATGATTAGATGGAATAACTAGTTTTTAGTCTTGGAACAGCCATGATAATGTTTGACTGTGTAAGCTGTGCCCAGGCAGACTTTCTGCAAATCTAGCCATTTATATGTTAAGTTTGAGAGCTCTCATGTGTTTGTATTTTGTAGCATGAAGTTAGAATCAAGAATTGGCAAAGCCATGGGGTACTGGCACTGGAGGGGAGGGGGCTTCCCCATCAGAATTTTGTGTCTCTGGTCAATTAAAAAATATTGCAATGCCATATTGTAATTACTTTTATGTTGTAGTCAATTCAAGAAATGAAGGTAGCAGAAGGCAGAAGAAGGTAGCAGAAAGTTTAACTCAATAGTATCATTATTTATGCAAACAAATTTTGAAGGGATGAGTTCAGGATAATTGTACCCCCAGAAAAAGTTCATGGTACTAATTGCAATGTTTCTAAACTATAACATCACATAAATTTGTTGTAAATACCCTTTTCAGAGTGAACATTTAAGCTTAACAATTGTCACATTGACAATGTCTGTGTCGTTGATCTTCAATCTCATTCTCCATATAGCACATGCTGTGAGAAAATGAAGGAATAGTTATTAAAGGTGCACCACTGGCATAACTACTGGCATATTTAAGGTAACATTAACATTTCATTTCATGTTCACACATTAAGTTATGTCAATCCTCGAATCTACATTATGTGTAAGCTTGCTTTTAAACTATGAGTGTGTATGGAAAAACTGAATATATGTGTGGTTATAACCCCAAACCTGTTATTGACATTTATTATGTTACTTTCTAATAGATCTAGACATTTCTAAAAGAGTTAGGTCAATTCCATTTAAATGTAGAGGTGTTAAGGCCAATTTGAAAAAATAGAGGGCGCCCTTTATTTCCAGTATTCTTTTACCGCCATTTTCTCCTTAACGTCCGCAAAATTTTGGTGGAACAAAGTGATTTTTATTTTAGGGTGTTCTAAGCAACACTTTTATTAAGAAATTATGTTGCCCCCAGAGGTGGACTACGGAACTCAAAAACTAAAGGGATTTTTGCCTTATGCCCCACGGTCTACTAAAACTAAGGAGCTTACAGAATTTAAGGAACTTACCAAGGGACATTTTTAGGTGAAATCAATATTGGAGTTATCAAAATGAAACTGTAAATGTTAAGTCAATAACCAGTGAAGAGATATTAAATGAACAGTTTACAATTAATTCATGTGAATCAAAAGTTGTTACCGAAAGAAACAACCCAATTTCTCACACCTAAACTCAGTGCCATAGAAAGAAGAAAGAAAAAGACATACAAATTAAAATACTTGCACTGAGTCAATTCAAATATTGAACTACCAACAGTCTAAGTAAGGATGCTATGTGAAATATAAACAGTTAATTTTCCAAATCAAAAGTTCCACAGACTACGAATCAAACGAACATTGCCAAAACAAAGAGTAGAGCGGGCATGCCGTAAGTGGATCCTGCTGAACTCATACATGTTTATAGCTAACAAAAATGAAGTTTATACAAGTTAGATTTAATTACAGGAATAAGCAAAGTGTAATTTTCAAGCAGAATATTATCTCCAGGATATACAGTATTATCATACTCCAAAGCATTTCAACCTTCCTCTTCCTGCTTTGTTGTGATAATATTTACAAAGATTTTATATCATGTTTTCTCTTCACCTTAGTGCGCAGAAGAAGAAAACACATCTGTTGAAGCTCCCAAGTTTTTCCTGGTTGGCCGTGCAAACCTCAGACTTTCAGATGCTAACGATGTCATAAAGATCCACAGCTTAAGCCTAGAAGGATGTAAGAATTGTTTTGATAAATTTTAGAGTATAAAACAACTCTTTTTTGGGGGTTAAGTTTGGTAAATTGAAATTCTTTATACTTTTTGGAACCTAAAATCCAATCGCAATGGCAGTTTGATTCATCAGCTTCTAATTGTTAAGTCTTGTTTCAAAATATTGATGAAAAAAGAAACTTTTGGTTATGGTTTCTTTAAGTGATTTTAATGGTTAATATTTATCGGTAGTGTAATCAGTTGTAGTCTGAATTTGACTATCGCTTTTAAAGTTTTGATGAAATTGTCTACAGTTGAAGACCAAATGTTAGGCAAATCGGAAATTTTCATTGTCTTTGCCATCTTCTCCCTTACGAAGAATGAAAGATAGGTAGGTAGGTCTCCAAAGTCATTATGAAGAAGAAATGCTCTAAATGGTAAGCCAGGGTTCCAAATGATTCTGTTATTCCATATGGCATCTGGAAGTTGCATTTTTACCATGGGTTTACCTTTGACTAAAACAAGTTACATCCAAAGAGAAATGGATCAAATAATTTAGTGTAGCTCTTTTGCAAGCTCTGTTGTCTCTTATGAAATACGATGGTTTCTTTGTACAAACCTGCTATATATCTCTACACTTCCCTAGCTATTCACCCGTTCTGCACTTCATTTTGTTGTCTCTTATGAAATACGATGGTTTCTTTGTACAAACCTGCTATATATCTCTGCATTTCTCTAGCTATTCACTTGTTCTGCACATCATTTTGTTGTCTCTTATGAAGTACACTGGTGCCTGTGTACAAACCTGCTATATATCTCTGCACTTCTCCAGCTATTCACCCATTCTGCACATCATTTTGCAAAGTGATTCCCTGCTTTCCTTTATCCTTTTCATATCAGATGCCTGTAGCAACACTCATGTATGATTTTACTTTGTTGACATTTCTTTTCAGCTGATGAACAGCACAATCGTGTCCCACTCTTCAACCATTTTTGTTGTCGATTAGCCGTTCAACCACAGAGCGTCTTGCAGGATGCGGTCACTGGTCACTTGTTGGTCAAGGTATGAAGATTTCATTCAAAACTTAATTCAATTGGCTAATTTTATGTAACATTTTTCTTGAATATTTGATATTGGAAAATTGAACATTGGCAATAATAATTAAAGATCATAAGATGGAATAATATTATGGGGGAAAAAAGACAAGGAATTCATCTAAATTTTTTATTCTTTCACTGTTACATAACGTTTTAGAGCACTTTTGTGGATTTTACGCTTTAGAAAATAAACTATGATTAAATTAAATTAAATACAATCATGTAAATTGCATAATATAACAAGAGACTAGAGCAAGGTGAAACCTTGGCTATTCGAACTAAGACTTTGGTCATTTGTGCATGAGAGTTTAGTTTCTTATCATATGAAACTAAAGTACATAGTGCTGTTTGACCTTAGAGCAATGAACATAAATCTATATGACTCTTAATTTATGAGGAAAAGAGAAAGAAACGAGATAGAAACTCTGTCATCCCATTATTGTAGACCATATCACTTAACAAAACAGCATTTTAGCTTATACTTAAGTATTGCTGGTGTTTAGGTGTTCAGATAACTAAGGTTTCACTGAACTATAGATATCAACTCCCTTCACTCTCTCCCCTGCATGCGGCTATGAGCTGAAGCGATAGAAACATCTTAGGCTTCCTTTGGCTTCATCATAGAGACCCAACTTAACAAAACAGCATTTTAGCTTATACTAAAGCATTGCCTGTGTTTAGTTGTTCAGATAACTAAGGTTTTACTGAACTATATATATCAACTCCCCTCACTCTATCCCGTGTGTGCGGCAATGAGCTGAAGTGATAGGGGGAGTTAAAGGAAAAGACTCATTCTATCCATTTAAGTAGAATTCCCTACAATTTAAATATACACAATGAAGTCTGCTTATGGTAACCCATTATTTACATCAGTGATGTGTTATTTAGTTATTTACCAAATTCCTTTATGAGTGATTTTATTCCTAATATCTCTTTGGATTGCAGGAGAAAGCACTGGGAAGTCCAGATGTTCATCAGCTCTGGTGTCGACTCAGAGGTGGCAGACTACAGTGTTGGAATACTCCTAGTGAGGCTGATTGCAAAGGTGCCATCTTGTCTGTCAGTTTACAAAAGGTAAATTATATTTCTTTTTGTTTTATGCACACATTTTTTTACTTTTCATTGCTACAGGTTAGTTTTTTCTAATCGCCATCACATGATTTAAACTGAAGTAGCTAGTTCATTGTGGTATATGTAAACATAGCATACAGTCTTTTACAATTCTTTTTTTTGTTGTTGATGTTGTTGAATATAACAGAAGTACAAAGTTCTACCATGAACAAAAATGACATCCCTATTTTCAACCCCTGCCCAGCACTGCTCAGATGTAAAAGCTTGCAATGCTGTGTTTTTAGCCCCCCAAAAAATGAATGGAAATTTTCATGTTATGGATGAGAATATCAAACTCAGAATACATGTGATGAAGACCTTTAGTTATGATGAAATCATGAGATGATCATGAATTCAACATATTTACTTAAATATTTACATAAATTTTGCAAGGTAGGGTCATGTTTGGACCTGAAATCTGACTGTAGCAGTGATTAAGGAAGGATGTTACAAGGCTGTGTATCTCCCAGTCAAAGGCATAAGCATGACCTGTAAAGCTGTACAACTGTCAGTAAACGAAATGATCCTTTCAAATCCGCAGGATTCCATCGTTAGCAAATCAGCTCTATCCGAGATTGGTCAGTTCCCATTTTGTATAACATGTCCCTGTGGAGGTAAGGAGAGGCGGCATCTCTTCTCAGCGGAGAGCGAGGGAGACTTGAAGAGATGGAAAACAGCTCTGGACCAACAGATAGTCAATATTGGTGAGAATATCAGTCAAGTTACCCCCCCATGGACACACCCCTCAGGGACGTAAATGATACTCATATCAGCTCAATGCTTTGTCAGTTAAGCCATGGTTAAACCAAGAGGCTAGTCTGGTAGTTAGCAAGCTGGTCTTACTGCTGGTGAAAGAAACAAAGTGTTTGTTTAATCAGAGACAGAAGGAATGGAAATGCTGATTATAGATAGCTCTAATGATTTGCCCTAAAGTTGTAGGTTTTGATTTTCAGGGACAAAGGCAGGTCTTCTGCATTAGTCATCATATCGAAGTAAAAGGTTCCTTCTTTTCTGGTGAGAAAACTTAGATTATGAATAATTTTTTTTCAACCTGGGGCCACTTTACATGAACATCTGTCATGGGTGTACAGGCTTTGGAAGAACCACGGGCATCTTGATTCGAAATAGAAGCCATTTTGCATTTTCTAACTTATTGTTTATAATAATCTTGAATGGACATGAAGTAACAAGGTTTCACTCACCTTGGATTATGTTTTCTGTGTATATTTTTGCTCTCAGAAAATGTTGTGACTGAGAGTGGTTGAGTCACTGATCAATCTTTAAACATCTTAATAAAACTGCTTCTGAAATACATGTAATGTATATTTTATGATAGTAATCTTATTCTTAATTTTAATGTCTATCATCTTATAGTCAAATTTGTTTGTTATTCTTATTTCTCTTTAAATTGTTTAATTTTTTTTTTTTAATATTTGTTTTTGATTTCTCTTTAAAAGGGCCTCCTCTGGGGAGATTAGTACTTTGCTAACTGAGTCTTTAAATCCTCTTAAAAGATTGTTCGATAACGATAATAATGGGCATCACTAACATTATCACATGGCTTCGGGTATAGTGTCTCAAGGGATTTGGGATGGTTAGCAAGTTATTTGACCCCAGATTCCACTCATATTTACCTTTAATTGTAAAGTACATTTACATATCGTATTTCATATACATATTTGGTTTATTGTCTATCAGTTCCTTCATTTTTTCCTTATCTTTTCTTTTCTTCAATTTTAGAAGCGTGGAAGCAAGCATGCAACTCAGTGATGCCCTTACGTACACCAAGTGCTTTCAAAAGACGAGGAAGTCTGAGACCCAGGAAAGGTTCTCTCTATGATCAGCTGACAGTATGTAAGTAAATAAATAATCCCGTCAAAGTTTCCTGCATCTGGAAGTTATGCTGTGTCTAAATTCAGTAATAAAGAAACAGAAATGTATTTACAGAAATGGATCCATTTATCTGGCTAAAATCTAGTTACAAAGTCGGATCAAATAAAATTCCAAGCCATGGGGTCGATTCGAGGTAATTTTTATTGCAGGTTCGGCAGTTGAAAAGTGGAACACTTTAATTTTGGATGACTCAAACAAGATGTAAATACCAGCAATCACCCTCAGTATGGACTACATTCACTGTGGCTGAGAGAGATTCAATTTAGGGGGTCTGTGCGGGTAGGGAAGGGGCTAAACTTCATGAAGGAGAAACAAGGATAAAGGGAAGGAGAGGAGACAAAACCAGATAGTATTAAGAGAGTTTACAACACTCTACCACAAGGTAGCTCATCATGCTCTTGTCTTCCTTTCTGCCAATAAACGTCTAACTTGCACGTTTGTCTTGTGTCTTTTCTAGAAGGAATAAAACTATTTGCAAAGATTCTCACCATACATAATCTCATTTGTGATTGCTGTTTGTTTATTTGTAACGCTGAATCACAATGTCCGTCCTTTGTATCGTTGCCTAGATAATTCAATTCACGTATTTACGGTCCTTCTCTTCATCAAGCCCTACTGTATGTTATTGGGACCGGCTAAATTTACTGCTTGAAGAACCTAAACCAAGGTCTAGGTTTTCAGATGAGAACACCTGGAAGATATTATTAAAATTAGACCTCATATGGAATGGCAAAAGGTTAATCTTGTAACAAATGAATGTTATATTGAGATATGTTCCCAATTTTATGGTGGCCATCTGCCCTACATACAGTTTGTGAGTTTTGATATGTCATTTATGTTGTTAGTTAACCTGAATGACCAATGATATGAACAATGTGTGCCATCCACCCAACTATTTCAATGCCAAATTCAAGGCTTTGAGCGTGCTTCTTGCAATGACTTTTTCTTTGCTATGTTGGTAAAGCAAGATGTAAAGAGTAACACAATCGATACTGCTTGCAGGGTTCCCACAGGTACTTGAAATCCTTGAAAATAATTGTAGTCCTTGAAAAGTCCTTGAAAAGTCCTTGAAAAGTCCTTGAAATATGTTTTCAAGCTTGTGTTGGAACACTGATCCTGTGGAAATTGGCAGTCAAAATGATCATTTTCAGGGTTTTTGATTGCTGAAAGTCTCACATTCTTTACTCTTTCGTTGTTTTAAAGCTCCAATATTTTGCTTGCCGTTTGCGGAAGAACAGCGATAGTAAGTGATCTATAGTAGTGATAATTCTTCTTCACATTTTAACTTTTAGATTCTCCTCTTTTAGATTCTCCCGAGAGACAAAAGTCTACCGATGAGAACAACTCACCGCCATCGGCTAACCTGAGACCAAGGCTAAAACATTCTCTTAGTGTATCAGCTTCACCCCCACCACACCTCCAAGACCCCCTGGTGTCTCTGAAGGAGACGAGAGTCTGAACAGATGATGAAGAAGTCGAAACAAAAATGAAGATAGAATGGGGTTTATTGATGGAGGGATTTACTAACTGTCAGAGCATTAATTGGAACGACGAGATTGTTGAAGATTTCTGGTCCAGGGATGGTAAGGAGAAGGAACCATGTGATAAGAATAGAGGGCGCTGATCTTGATAATAACTGCCAATCTGCACACAATAGATGCATTTTAAAATGAGCAACAGAAATATAGCCATTTCTGTAAATTTAAAGTAAATGCTACACCTGAAGGTTTATCCTATACTGTGAAGAAACTACCTCCTTGGACCAATGAGCTGTCACCGACCATCGGTGAGAGCCCCTGATTGGTTAAGGGGAGAAGATTGAAATCCAAGCAGACACGCCCTGGAAGTTTGAATGAAGCACCGCCTGGTTCAATTTTTTCCGTTACAAAAATTGCTTGGGATGTGCAAACATTTTTCAAACTAAATTTTCAAAAAATTTATTCTTCCATCTTTCTGCTTTGGATCAGTCTGGAACAAAATTATGTAAAATTGTAAAGTTATAAGTTATTTTTAATTACTAAATGGATCAGGGTAAATTAATTCATGGCTTTTCTTCTTTGACAAAGCTGAAAATGTATGTAATATACCTTTGTTTTCTATCATGTTTATTTGTTTGTTTACTTATCGGGTAATTGTTTGTTGCTTTTGTTTCATTCACACCATATAAGCTGTCTTCTGAAGTCAATATACTGTATGCCATATTGTTATTTGTAATAAGAGATATTTACGTTTCATTCTTTGTCTATATATCATACAATTCATTTAACTTTTTCTTTCTTTCTTGTTATCAATATTTTTTTTAAACCTTGTATGTATGTATTACTGAGTAAGGGTTTATTCAACCATTGAAACTAAACAGCATCTTTTTCTGTTAAAATTAAAATTAAAAGTGAAATTTATTTTTATATCAAATGTAATGAGAAATAACTAAGAAAATCCCCTGAGGATAAAAAAAAAGTCATATCTACAATAAAATTATACCATCTTTCTTTAGCCTGTGACCATTCTTCAAAAGAAACATGTTTCTCTGAAATAACTATTCAAGAACCGAAAAAGGATAGAGGAAAATATTTGATATGGAATTGGGTAAATATTGGAAAAAATGCAATTATTTGTAGGCACAAAACGACTCCCTTTGATTGGAATGTACCTATCGCATATATGCAGAGTATATGATGTCATACCTAGACCATAGTCATAAAGTCCATGTGATCAACCTATTATCCCATACGAAGATACTGCCAACCATAATGACAGTAGTTTTGGTGTCGTGTATGAAGAAACTTGTCAAATTATTACCCGGTTTCATTTTTGAACAAAGTACTCAAATTTGTTTTGAATTTATTGCCAGGTTTTCTTACGAAAACTAAGTCATCATGTACTTGATAATCTCTGTTCAACACTCCCACAAATCAAAACATTCTCCACATGCATGGGTTGGTTGTTTTAACTGTGGCATTTACTGCGTGAGACCCCCCCCCCCCTTCCATCCTTTAGAGATTATTCAACGGTCATCTCACTTTCTGATAGTCAGACTGGTGGCAGGAACCCGACATTAACAGTTTAAAATTTCGGTAGTAATAAACTTTGGTCATGTACACAATATTCATTCTTCAAATATGGTTTATGTGCTTCAAACTAGTTTCCAGCCATTTTTAAGTTTTGTTCAAATTTGAGAATGCAAGAGGGATATGATTACAGCTCAAGGGCGACCAACTTTGTAGTGTGAACATGTTTTGACCCCACAATGGCAATCAAGGTTGTAGTGTGAACTCTCGGGATCACACCACCCAAGATCTCCGTACTTGCAGACAGACTGGTGCAAATTCACTGACGGGGCGCATCATGAGTGCTAAAACTTGCTGATTGATTTAGTAAACAACAACTATGATCTTTTTCGTAATATGTGGATATGCCAAGTGTCAGCTTTATTACCTCCAAAATGTAAAAGTAACATCCCGATCCCCATTGTCTTATCAAATGTGAACAAGGCCTAAATTACCAAACATATTTCATTTATGAAGGATGACTTAAAACAGAGAGTTAGTGTTGGTACGTCATTGTCCACACCTGTGTGCTAGTAAAATTGTATGGGTATTCTGGTTAACAAGATATTCATTTGCATAGGGCTATATAGTGAAGAGAATGATGGGGAATTCCTTGATGGTAACAAAAATTCAGGCAACACTGCATTATTCATTGGATATCACCATGGAGACTTGTGAAGAACACTAGATATTTGACAATTTTAGTCAGGAAAGATAATGAATGCTGAAGAAGTGTGTTGAAATTGTCTGAAACTTTGTAGCCAGTTGAGCATAACTAGCAATTTAATATCACTGTATAGTCCCTTTAAAATATTGTAACATATTCAGAGTGCCCTTCTCTCCTCTCCTCCATCCCCCCCCCCCCCCCCCGTTGCCTCTCCATCCATTACCGTCACACAAACAAAATGCCTATGGTGTCTTATTGTCATAGAGTGTTCAAGGAACGTAGCAGCTGCCTTACCATTTTGACAACAGGAAATAAGTCTTTAGGTTTGATCAAGGAGTGGTAATACAATTGGTGATTGAGTGAAGAAAGATTGAAGGTGGAGAAAAGTATTCTAGAGATTTTTAATCTTTTTCTTAATTTTATGGATTAAAGGCAACTAGACCTTTACACATTAAGCCAATATTTACCACTTAAAGTTATTCTGTTTGTTGTTTCTGTATATTTTTGCTCAAGAATCTCTCTAGCATCCAGCATCGCTACTTTAATCTCTGAAAGTAGATGTCTGTGTCCAGCACTTAGTCTTATTACTTCCATATCCTATCAATGTTGAATTTTTGTTAATTTGACTTCCAGGACCTACAGTAGAACCATTTTTATTAGATTAAGTCTAATATAGTGATGCGATGTTATAGACACAAAGAGAATGTTCTTATAGTGTTCAAGTAGTTACAGTTACTATTGGATAAGTGTAATGGATTTATCTGTAGCCTTGGGTGCTCTTATACTCAGAACAAAATACAATACCATTGGGGTTTACATGCTTGTCAATGTCTGCTTTTCATAGTGCCAATTTATATGTTACTTAATACTAACACTTGTATGTGTAAGTATATACAGTTTTAAATATATGTCCAGTGTCATAAACTCTGCAGTGTTTGTAAAACACAAAGATGAAGTGATATCTATCAATCGATCTGTCAGAGTATTGACCATTTATTTATGAGAGTGGTTTTAATCTCCTCATGTTTAGTTTGATTTAAAAGACATCAATTCTCAGGTTCACCTGATATGAGAGTTCCATTGCAAATGTTTGCTTGGTCACCTGCTCATATTTCTAAAGAATTACCACAGTTTGAGAATGTCTCTTGCTCCCCTCCCCCCACCTCCACCACCCCAACCAATTTCCCACGGAGGGCCTACTTTGTATTTCTCGCTCTAACAAAAAAATTAAGATATTCAATTTTGAGAGTGAAGCCTCTCACTTTCTGAAGTGCAACAAGAAGTTTGAAGGAGATTTATGGTAGGACACAAATGGGGGAAAGTTAATTTTATAAATATTGGGCATCAAGACTTCTTGTGTAGCATTGCCTTGCCACCTTCATTTTGCCATATTGCCATGTTAAACAGTAACCTGCAGGTGAAACTGTTAGCTGCAACGTTCTTTTACTCTATGTTCATAAATGTTGCATAATACACGACCTGTAGTTGTTTTCCAATTGGGTGATTAATATATTTTATTTTTATTATTATCTTTATGTTTGTATTGAGTAACACCTATATATTCTCACAGTGCATTGTACAAGTGTCATGAAAATAAGTGTTTGAGAATGTAACAACTTGTAAATGATGGAACGGCACCTAAGTTCAGCTTTGTACCCCTTCCCACACCCCCTCCATGACTTTTAAAATTTAAATTTTTGAGTTATGCTCTTGTTCTTTTTAAACTCAGTTTAATACCTGTCATGTTTTTACTTTCTCTACAAATATATTATAACCCTTTTACCATTCTATATATCTTTATCAAGTGTATGAATGTTATGTATGTCACATGCTACCTTCATACTCCATTCTATAAATATATACTAATGCAATTTCTCTGCATTGTAAAGTTTTGGCAATACAAAGTTTACATGTTATTGGATAATAAAAGAAATGAAAAAAAAAGAAGAAGTTCCTTCCTGTGATTGTTCTTATGATTTCCATGTTTGAGTTGGACAGATGCAAGTAGATTAAGTCGCTGTTGGTTTGAGAACAATGTATCTTGAGACATTGGAATATGAGCTGAATGAGGAAAAGTAAAGCTTTTTCCTGTTATTTCTATAAATGTCATTGCAAATGTTAATTATTTTAGTTAACGAGTGCTTCTACTAGGAGAGATTGGTGAAGCGATATTAGTAGAGGTGGGACGGTGAAGCGATATTAATAGAGGTGGGACGGTTGGGGGGGGGGAGGGGGTGTGCAGCTCCCTCTGCCTCAACCAGGTCACAGGGTGGGGGTGGGAGGGGGGCTGAAGAGTATTCTTATATGGATCAGTCATTATATAGCTGTGATATAAGGAAAGTAGTTTTGAAGTCATTTCCAAAGCAACTCAAAACCCAAACTAATATACAAACATTTAAATCAGTCCAGATGCAACAGAAATTCAATGGAGACTGGTGTCAAATACCAACTACCAGTGGCTTAGGAAGGTACTTTTGAGTGGGGGGGGGGGGGGCTGAAGACTGATGGCCGGCCTGGGGGAGGGGTCTAAGGGGAGGGGGTGTCCACCTCCCCTTTGGCATTTTTTTGCATTTCCAGGTGGCCTCAGATGCAATTTGGTGCAATATAGCACACTTCAACTCTCACTCCATTTTGTAAAGAATTTTGCATTTTCACCTGGCCTTAAATGCAATTTGGTGCTCCAAATGAGATTTTTTTCTCATTTGGAAATGAAAAAGGGGTTTTCTGACTTGCAGAGCGGGGGGGGGGGGGCGGAATGATACTTCCGCCCCCCATATTTTTCACGGGGGGGGGGGCTGGCGCCCCCGGTTCCTACGCCCTTGCCAACTACAACTCAAAAAAAAAAAATAGTTCATTTCCAAAGCTGCTTTTCCATTTTCATCATTTTCGTATGTAATTGTATATAAGTCACCCATCTCCCATAATAAAAAAAAGTGGTTGCGCTCCTATTTAACGTACAACAATCTTTCAAAACCCAAAAGAGCCAGTTGTTACATTACCCTGCACGAATCAGTTACATTCAATTGATCAAATACGCAAGTGCAAATTGTCACGTAGGCACGATGATGTAATCTCCGTTGTATCTAGACTCTTTTCATGCATTGGCGAACATGGATATTTAACTTATCAATGAATCGAACATGTATAATGAGTTTTCGTTTTCTTTATTATACCTAGGTTTATTCTTCCTTGACCTTCTCAGTTGTTGGTTTACAGTCATGTTTACAGATATGTGGGATTGTCGGGCGTGACATGCGAATCTGTAAGACGTTCGGTCAAATGAGTGGGCGACGAAAAGGCAAAAAAGAAAAAAGAAAAGAAAGGTGACCAACTTAGCTTTTAAATTGCTGGAATTAATATTGTACTTCTTAGAGAAACCATAGAAATCCTTATCAATTTCTATGAGAAAAACTGACTAGCGAAAAATGCCAAAGATAAAGTCAATTGCGTAGGTTCGCTATTTAAAGCGCCGACGTATATGAACGAAGCTGATACCTACATCCGTATTTCCCCCTCATCCGCTTGCGGGAAGTTGCGGGTTTTTTGTACTGAGATATCCAAGTTGGTATATGCTGTACAGTGCATGTTAGCTACTGCCAGTGGCGTAGGAAGGTACTTTTGAGTGGGGGGGGGGGGGCTGAAGACTGATGGCCGGCCTGGGGGAGGGGTCTAAGGGGAGGGGGTGTACCCCTCCCCTTTGGAATTTTTTGCATTTCCAGGTGGCCTCAGATGCAATTTGGTGCAATATAGCACACTTCAACACCCACTCCATTTTGTAAACTTAATTTTGTATTTTCACCTGGCCTTAGATGCAATTTGGTGCTCCAAATGAGATTTTTTCTCATTTGGAAATGAAAAAGGGGTTTTCTGACTTGCGGAGCGGGGGGGGGGGGGCGGAATGATACTTCCGCCCCTCCACATTTTTCACTGGGGGGCTGGCGCCCCCCCAGCCCCCCGGTTCCTACGCCCTTGGCTACTGCAAAGAACAAATCTTTCCCGGATTTCTTTTCAAAAAATCCTTTCTCCTCTTCATCTGATCACACAGTAAAATCTTTGCAAGTTACGACGGATAAAATTAATTGGGCCTATGGCGTCTTTGTTAGTGAGTTTGCTTGTTTTTTGGGGATCATATTTGCGCAGGCAGTGGGTGGTGTTGGCATAGCCAAGGTTACCACAAAGTTACTCGAGCATGCGAATTGAAGATTCTTGCTACGAAATTGCTTACGTCATGGAACCAGTGGCGGAACCATGGGCTGTATCCCGTGATTTTATTAGGGTGGGGTGGTTGGGGAAAGGCTAGTGGTATATTGCGCCATGCATGGAACATAACGTTGACATTGAAAACGTTATTTTTACTGAATACAATTTTCACGTCGGGTGGCTTCCAATTCATCAGTTAACTCAAACTTGGTATCTTTTCAATTTAGAAAGTCATTTCAGATGGGAAAACCGTAGATTGCTCTTGGATGGGACACCCACCTTACAATATGGTCCGGCCGGTGATCGAACCCCGAACCTCCCGATTGCTATGCCTCATTGCTTTTTCATATGCCACCGCCTTTATCCACTCCGCGGCCACACTAACACACACACAGAAAACGCATACATTACAGGAGGTTAACGCCGAGTGGCTTGTAAGCTATTGCACACGCCCGGTTCTGGTCACTACACTTGTTCGATAAAATTTTGTACGTTGCTAGCTTCTCAGCGCCAACGACCTTCAAATAACATGGTGGGTAGTAACCAGCTGCGTATGGAGACACCCATTCCAATTTATCACGGTAACGTAAGCTACATCGAAACCAGGGTATGTACAAGCAAATAATGTCATATTCAGGATCATTAGGCTTCAGAAAGTGTTTGGTTCATGATGTTTTGGGCATCATTTGTGGTTAAATAGGTCTACTAGTTACTTGTTAGGCCTACGGTTAGTCGCTAAGTTAAACCTACTGATACTGATAGAACTTCTGCCTACTACTTTGTACTAGTACTAGGCTACTGTAGTACCAGTAGTAGTAGTGTTACTAACTACTACTACTATCCTCGTGCACCGAGCCATAGCTACGCCTAAACAGGAACTTTGCCCGGAGTAGCCTACCTTAGGCGTATAACTACATTAGCGCCTACATTAGCGGTGGGAATTCCACACAGCCCTACTCCTAGTTATGCGAAATATCGTTCGCAATTCATCTCAGTGAATTGGAGAGAAATACGCCTTGGCTAGACCAACCCTTTTGATACTGATAACATCAACAGTTCCAGAAATTTCTTTCCAAAACCAAATTTAGGCAAACAGCGCGATTAATTGTTTTGTATACCTTTTTGATATCTCAAAGCATATTCTTGATAACTGAGAGTGAGAACTCTAAAGTCTAATTAATTAATAATTATATTTATTATATATATTTTATTAGTTATACATAATTGTGAATGCCATACAGTATGTATGCAAAGCAAGGAACTGCCTAACTCCTTATTAATGATTGATTTGATTTATTACACTACAGGGTTAACCTTCGATGACAAGAATACAACTTACAAGTAGGCCTAGGCCTTTAGAATTTAAATAACATTAATTCTGTAGGAAGAGAGAGTCAAATTTAAGCTTCTTGGAACATGGTATTGTGGAAGCATCTACTCAACACAGCTAGCAACATGTGAATTTGTGTAACTATTTTCCTAACTGCCATTTTGGCCAAGTTTGCTGTATAGACAACCCAAAATGCTTTTGTGATTTCTATTTCATAAAGTTATTTACGGTTCATGAAATCCAAACTGGTATTTTGGAGCTGAATGGAATTTGAGGTAGTGTGCATAGTTCACATTGCATTAACTGCATTAATTTTGTGTTTTTTTTGTGTATACATGTATTTAAGAAAATAAAGCGGTAGGAGCTCCTGTGGCTTAGCTTTACTGCTTATGTTTAATTAGATGTGCATACCTGTAGTAAGTTTTCACGGTTTGGTGAAAACTAAAACCCGTTTTTTCTAGCAAAATAAACGAATCTGGCTCAAAAACTGTTTTTTTCCCCGATCCGAATTGCATTGAAAACATCCAAATCTCTTGAGGTGACGCGATCGCATATATGTATTTTTGAAGCTTTACCAACAGCGTTCCAAGTCTACTTCGTTCACAGTAAAGGGTAAAAAATAAGGAGAATAAATTCAAGAAATGTTACTGTCTTCATGACTCCCTTTTTATTACCCATGTGCATTAAATTACTTAACTGTTAAAAATGTCGAAAAGATATGTGTTGGTGAAATGTTTTCTTAAAGTTTTAACATCATGTACACGTATCGTTTATCTTGTGTTTCCTGTACTTCACGAAGTTCAAGTTCGTGTTCAGAAAAAAATCACGGTCATCCTGATCACCCGATGGTCTCGTCAGCTAGAAAACTACTCTGATAATGACATGCAAGTAAATAGTTACTTACAATCGTCTAAGAATTTCTGTTAACTAAGGAAGAGTTTGCTTGGTTGTTTGCTTACTGTTTAACCTGCTAATGATGATAAAATAGAATTCGTTGGTTAACTCAAAACATTTTTGCCCCAGATGGAGAATCTTCCTAAACGTAGATGTTATTGTAATATCTCCCCCCCCCCCCCCCCCCCCGAGAAAACTACAATCAATTGCTCTACCCCCATATTTATGCTAAATAGATGTTATACTTTCGAAGATTAGGGCCGAGCGTAAACCCTATTATGACCAATTGGAGATCGTAAAAAAATTGCTTTACAAAAGGATTGGTACAATAAATTCAGTAGTGGCTAACAAAGTGTTCGAAGGTACCAAATTGAACGAGGCTCTAGTCATGTTCGCGGGTGGTGTCTTTGCGGTAAAATCAATTTCTCTTCAAGAAGTGAAGAACATTTACCGTCTACACTTTTAAGTACAAGTTGAAAAATATCACTGGCAAAAGCAGGGATTAGGTCGGCAAAGATCATAAATTGTTTACGTTAAAGTTGGAAACATGTGTTCATCAACTAAAACGAACAATCAACTTAGAGACGCCTTGTCTGATAACTAATATGAAGAAATAATGAAAGGAAAATTACAAATAGAATAAAAGATCTACTAGCGTACAAAGAAGACTTGTCCAACAGCAACATCTGTAATTTCCAGCCATATATTCAACATATTTACTCCTTTAGTATTCCTTGGCTCAAGCCTGACGCCAGGTGTATCTTGTGAATAATGGACTGATTGGTCTATTAATTTTTTTTTTCTTTTTTATTTTCAACTCATAGAGCCCTGCTCAAATATTTTCTCACTGCTAGGCCTGTGTTCTGGGACGGCTGCGTGCGCAGCTGTACATGTTGTAAAGTACAGTATTGTGGAGAGCGCAATGTACCTTTCAAGTTTTAACGAACATTTTTTGAACAAGAACTGTGCTCAATTTGTTTGAAAAGATTTTCTCCATATCCTCTAAGTACTGTTAAATTGAAGTAAAATAATAAGAACAACACAAAGAGGACAAACATGTTGGAAATAACAATTTTTTGAACTACAGTACATCTCGTCACTTGATGCAAGCATGTAAGGGCTGCATAGCCTAATGTTAGGCCTAGCTATCCACACTCAAGCACTTGTATATGGCGTGTGCCGATCGTAGCTGACAATGTCATCTAGCAGAAAAGCTTTCTCTTGTTGCAATTTAATTTCATATTGCAAAAAGAACAGTAAATAGGAGAAACCAAAATCAACAAATGATGGAGGAAAGCTTTAACTTTTGATTTTTCCAGTATTTGCAATTCAAATTTGTTTTTTTTTTCATTTTTTTGGTTTTCTTAAAATAAAATATAGTACCGAAAATCGGTTTCCCGTGCAAGCATAACCTGTAGTCTATTTGCACATGACTAATAATTATATAGGCGATGTCATTTCTTTTTTTAAAAAGCAACCTTCATCTCGTGCCTAGTCTGTTAGACCTAACAATAAGGCATGTGCCTTGAGCATGGTTTACACAAAGGACGCTCATCGAAAAACACACAGTTTAAAGTCCAATCCAGTCTACTATTATAGTAAATACCACCAAGGGGATGGAGTTTATTAACACAGTATCCGTAACTGGTAATATAGTGCATGCTTTCATAGTGCTCTTTGAAATAATCAGAATCACTTGCCAGGGCAAATTAGTTTAACAATAGTCCAAGACGAGATGACAACATTTTTGTTTGTACTTGACCAAAATCAGCTTTGGTGGTCATCCAGCAGTTTACATCAAATTCAGATTGCATTGATATGTAATATACCCAAATAGGTGAAAAGATAAGTTGGTGCCGTCGTCCATCACTACTGAAATAATACAATACTGAAATAAAAACAAATAAAGCTGTAGCCCTATGATCCACTCAATGGAAGTTTTACCCTGCCCAAAGCTGGTGTTCCTTTCATCAAGTCTAAACATCTCTCCTTAAGTGTACATATTGGTCATTCTTTGTTATCCTGCACTACATTTTGTTTGCCATGAACCAAATTTGCTGTTTGGGCTGTAACCAGACCAGCAGATCTTCTATACATTACAATTTAAGAGTTCCAAACAATTTAAGAGTTCAATGTCCAACCATTAACTCTAATTGAGGGGGTGACAGTACAGTGCTCTATAACAAGTTTTCCAAACTTAGGTGTAAAGGACAGCAATCGTAATTCAGAATACATTTTCAGATGTACTGTACAAAATGAATGTGAAGTACAATTTGTTGGTTTCATACATGTAGTAAAGCTCAACAATAAGGTACGAATATTTGGTGTTATTTTGGACTACATTTTGTGCTATATTCGAAATAAAAACATATCACTTGTTTCCCATTTATTTTAATTCAATGAACAACAGCCTACTTTTCTGGTGTTATGAATTGCAGACTGTAATGAGTAGCATTATAAGTTACTGCAAAGGGCAAAGGCTACTGTATATACGATTTCAATTATATAATATACATGTATCTATGCTGTGCCATTGAAAGAGTGGTTAGGAATATGACAAACTGTACGGTAAATTCATTTTTCATAATATCAGCAGCTTGGCTCAAGGTTGTGTCCTTAAGTGATCGTTTTTGCCTGGAGGCAAATTGCCTTCACCAGGTTGCAGCCCTCTCAAAGATCACACGTTAATCATGCAAGGGATCTTGTGCTAGGTACTGGTATGTTGGTCTGTAGCGCTCTACATGCAACCAATTGTATTTTGTTAAAACATAATTTAAGTTAATTGGTGTCTACAATTGTTCATCGTTCCTTTGCAAAAAAAGGAAATACTAAGCCAAGTTGAGGAAATACAGTATTGTGAGTTGTTGGTACTTGTAACTACAGTAGGTACAGTACAGGTTATTAGCTTCAAAGGTTTGTTCTGGACTTTCAGTCCTAGACACATTTACACGTACATGTTAACATACACACATACAGGCATGCATACTGTACAGTACATGCACTAGATGCAGTTTAAAGCCAAATGATAGATTTTGTAGATCAAACCATTCTCTTTTAAAACAGCAACCAAATTTTGAAATGCTTATTTGACATTATGCTGTAGACATACAACCTTTGCTATCAATCATTCTTAATATTTATAGCCAAAGAATTAAAGCTTTGTCTCTCAAATGTCTGGGACTCATCTACTTTAGGATTACATTACCTTAGAGCTGTGTACTGGAAGTACATTGTAGGTTCACTTCAAATCAGTTGCACATCAATTTGATGATTAGAGAATTGTGGGAAGGTGAGTTTGTAATGTCTTGCAACCTTGTAATATTACGCCTACTGCACAGTGCATTACGGTACATGTACCACTGGCTGATTTACTGTAGACATTCAATCTTTGCTATCAATCATTCTTAATATTTATAGCCAAAGAATTAAAAGCTGTGTCTCTCAAATGTGTGGGACTCATCTACTATAGGATTACAATACTTCAGAGCTGTGTACTGGAAGTACATTGTATTGCGCCTAATGCACAGTGCATTACGGTACATGTACCACTGGCTGATCTATGGTGCTGTCAATTAAAAGGACTGTTGGGCTGGATGCAGTCATCTACAATTAATGTTCACACATGTGTACATTTATTACTGTATTTGGCTTTTATTGTTCATTGTCTTTGATCACTGAATTTGATCTTTGATCATTGAATAATTGCACACGCTATGCACATGTTGTTGTAAAGTTGTTAAATTTACTCCTCGGTTTTGGTCACATGATATTACCCGAAGTATGCAGTAATAGCTAAGATGCACTTTAAGAAACACTCAGCGTAAATGTACTGTAATAAAGTTCTGTATGTAGTCTAGGGCTGTGAGTTTTCGTTTAAAGACCTAAACGTTTAAACGGCCGATTTTTCGTTCGTTTAAACGTTTAAACGAATATCGCAAGAAAACGCCGAGTATAAAGGCGTGGGGTCCAGGGGACCGCCCTAGGGCCCTGGTGGGGCGAAGACCCCGGAAAAGGAAAGGGAATTTTTTGCGTGTCTGGCGATAAAAAAATTCGCAGTTGAGGATGCAAAATACTGACAACTTTTTGAATTTAAATTGTCACAAAGCTGATGAAAAATTTTAAATGACAAGTTAGAGTAGCTGTATTATGTTATAAAATGAAAAGAGATTTAATCTGTTTTACAATCTTTAAAAAGTTTAACTTACAGAACCTCCGATATTATGAAACAAAAAACGTTCGGCAAAGCCCCGTTTCTAGAATGCCTAACAATGAATAGGGCACACTAAACGTACATCAATTTACAACTGCAGTACGGTTTAACCTACAGTAACTTAAATACTACGGTAGGATACTGTATATGTGCTCAGAATTTACCCAGGTACATTGCCAAACAACTGCGCGCTCATCCCCTGTCTAACACCTGTTTGTTAACGTTTTTGGCACGTTTCTAAGAAACGTTTCATAGAGTATTCCCCATGATACACGAGGCACAGTTCATACACGCAGCACACTTAAGATATCAAGCTATGGTCATCTTTATGAAAGTAAACCTTGTAATAAAATATGTTTTAGGCCACACGGCATGCTGTACGTTGTGGAGGCCTTACATGTGCTGTACTCTGTGGGCTACCCTGCGGTTACAAACGTAAGCCAGGCCGACCGCATCTACGATGGATTGACAATCTAACCAAATGGTCCGGCCGTTCTGCAGCCCAGCTACTCGAAGATGGCATGCACCGGATTAACATTATAAAAGGTTACAAACCTAAGAATGTTTATAATCTTCGGGGAGGTCAACGGGCCAATTTGGCTTATGATTATTGATTGATTGATTGGCATGATTAACTAATGCTAAACATTATTTCCATGTTCTTGTAGAAAACGTCAAGTTCGCAAAATACAATTGGTTGTGTTTTTGTAGTTACGTGAGATCCGTAACAGACGAGGTGGTTAGGCTATTTGCTATACACTTAACTGTGGTAGTACATTATTTTTTCCCGTATTTTTGGAAATTCTAGAAAATACTTTCTTTTCCCCCGCTTAACACCAGATGTGGTCTTACGGTTTATTCATAAATGGGTGTACTAGAGCCTTGTTTACATGACATTAGTTGCATTTAGCACGATTTGCCAGTTTCGCGTGAATTTTTCGAAAGTGTTTTGCTGGATCTTTCGTAAAATTTGAAAGGTGTACCAACTTACTTTTCGTACACAATTGGTAATTTCTCTACTGATTTTCATAGTTTTTTTTTTTTACGATCTCCAATCGATAAATTTCCTTTGATCATGTATTTGAACAACTATTACCAAGTCGAGTATTCGACCCGGTATTGTCTGGTCGGAGAGTTCAAAGTGATGGACAGGGATTGTAATCATTTCCATCGAACATGCATTGACTGGATTATCTGCGCCGCCGCTGTCGGCTCGATATAAAGTACACTTGTGCCGCGAATCAGGAAGTTTTCACAAAGGATTACAGCGTTCAAGTTTAAGCCATTCATATCGCCGGATACATCGGGGGGGGGGGACAAAAGTAGGATTACTTTCGCGGTTTATGATTCGACTGATCGTAAGTTGTTTTGTTATTTCACGTAGTAGACAAAATATACACGGGAATGGATACGCGATTTTTGCCAATAATTTAATTTTCAGTTGATATCATAGTTTCGTTTAAACATTCATCAGGTTTTATTAAACGTTTAAACGATGTTTCGTTCGTTTACACGTTTAAACGTGTAAACGGCACAGCCCTAATGTAGTCTTCTGCTTAAAAAACAAATTACAGTAACAGAGTATACCTTTATGTCAACTGCTTGCCATTAATTTATCTCAAAGGAACTGTCCTATAAAAGTAATTCCTCCCCTGAATCAGTCATGATGATAATGATCTAGTCTGAAATGTTGTATATATCGTAATGTGCCAAAGATTTCATAATGTATCAATGTCACCAAACAGACCAAGAAACCCTTCTTGAAAAGGGGTAAAGCTAAATCACAAACTGCAAATATTAACAGCAAGAACAGATTAATGCGACCATGTACAGTACTACTATAGTACTGTAGTATATGTTATATGTATACCAGTATATGAAAGATTGAGAGACACAAATTGTAGCTCGGTACTGATACGTAACAACAACGTTGTATTCGTATAACTGGGACAACAATTTATAGAAACACAGAGGTAGCACTCCTTCTATGTTTCAACAAAATTGTTTGCAGTTAAACCTAAACTTTGACCTGTGGTGTGTTCAATTTCCTCTTCCATCTATAGCATTCTGAGCTCATTCCTTTATAGTACATTAACGGCTGATTATGCAATAGTATACATACCAAAGATCTGAAGGATAAAGTTTGGTCTAACGTGTACTTTCAATGAATTTTGCAGAAGGTTTGTATTAGTTTGTAATATAAAATCCTTATCTTCTAATGCCTCATCTTAACAGTACTTCCCAGGCAACAAGCATCAGATGATGAAGTTGATAGTGAATGAGCTCAGGGTTGTGAAGATAAAAAGGAGTATCCAACAGTCCAGTGTTTTATTAACAAATAATGTCAATTAATAATTTAAAGATAATTCTCCAGGTCCATCCACTACAGTAACTGCAATTTTTAACACATTTCAGAAATCTCCATTGAGATATCAGGTCAGGGACACAGCAATTGATTCATTTTGACATGATTTAGAATGCCATAAATTCCCAGAGGCCTTCCTCATTCCACTCCTATGACTGGAATCTATATTTCACCTCTTGAAAATGTCATTTCAAGATTTTGAAATATAAAATATAGATATGATGCAGTGATAATGTAGCTTACCTATAGAGCAGGGGTTGAGGCAGAAATGGTAGATGTGGGTGTCTAAATTTTTAAAGTGGGTGTCCTACCTTTTTAGGGCACCATGATGCTTTGGCATCATTGTGATCACAAAGCGATCGCCCCTCACGGCGAGGTTCAAGGTGCCTGCTGGCCCTGCCTTAAGGGCCCTAGTGGGCCGTAAAGTTCTCAGAGGTTACACGTCTGTCCAGTGGGTTGTACCACTGTCCTCTGTTATGTAGTTTCATGTATTTTACTGGCTTTTATGTAATGGCCATGAAACCCCAATAAATTGGAGCAGAACAAGTCATGGTTTTGGCAAGGCATCACACTTCAAAGATTTTGTTTACTGTACATGTAACAGACAAAGTAAGTTAGAACTGATATATGCACTGTTCTGTTCACCTGTGTTTGGTATTTAAGCATGAAAGCAGAGGTCACAATTTATAGAGTACAGTATATACATACTGTATGCTTGGACTGCTGGAGAAAATACCTTTGAGGTTGATCATGGTTCTGTTTGTTGTTTAAAAATAATATACATACAATTGACAACACTGTTTTTCAGGGAACAATGTGTGTTTCGATGTTAGTTGTAATTGCAAGGTTTATGTATAATTTATTATTAACGGTTAGTGACTTTAAATACTAACATTTTCTCTGTGTGCTGCAAAACTGCTATATACAGTACAGTACTGAACATATAACTTTTCAGTTGTGTTGCAATTTAGCCACTTACTTGTAATGTCCCATGCAAATAGTATTTACTGTACGAATAATTTTTTTTATTTGGGGGGCGGAGGAGCGGGGGAAGGTAGCATTATTACTTCTCACAGTCTGTTTCTGTCACCACATGTTACAATGCATATAATACATGTATAGTCACTGGGTGATAGTGACTTCTGCTTGACAAAAACATCTGAACTCAAGATATTGGGGCATCATCACTAAAACTTAGGGGTTGCTTGGGCAAGCTCCAGGAATTTAACATATAGGTGATGGCTATGAATTGTTTATAAACAACTGCCCCTGATAAGGAAAACTTTATGGTCTCTTTTCCTACTTTTAAAATAAACTAATCTAGGCAGTAAAAGGATGTGTCTTCCATAATTTATGACCACTTGATAACTTGTGACCTTTATCAGCTCTTATTTCTTTCTCTTTCAATTGATAGCACTGGCAAGTATAGTATTGTAAAGTTATGGATACTTAACTCATCTTTCGGTTCAAAATGACATTACAGTAAAATGACAAGTGGCTGGTCAAGCAAACAAATTTTGAAGATCTAATATCTAGGCCTAATCATCTGTAAACTGTGTGTCAGTCCTAAATGCACTAGTTACTGTACTCTTCTCTTTGAAGTTAATAGCATTAGTTATACCTCTGTTACATTGTATGTTGCTTATCAAGTTCTGTGTGTTGCCTAAGCAGACCATCACCACCAGCCCCCCCTCCCCTCCTGTGCACCTCTGTCAAATAGTACAGTAGATTGATACTGTATGAAAATGATTATTACACAAGCCTTGTTCACATTTAAAGAATGCAACTTGGGTAACCGATACAGCAAGGGCGATCACAAACTTCGTAGTGTGAATTTTTGTGAACCCATCAATGTTCTCAGGATCAGACTGCCCGTTCTTAAGTATGGACACATCGGGGTGGGGGCATGGTATGGGGGGTCAGCTTTATTTACCTCCACTGAGGCAAAGGAAGATTCTGAAATCCCTTGGAATGCATACTCAAATGTGATCAAGGCCATTGGAAAGAGTTTCCCCTTAAGTTAAGTACTAAGTGGTTTGAAGATATATGTAAAACAGCTCTTTGAGTTGGTTTTGAACACTTCTTGATGTTATATACATACATGGCTTATACTCAGGACTACAGTAACAATACTGTCCATACAGTAGATTAGCATGACTAGGCAAGTTTGATTTCAAATGGTGAAGAACAGTTACTGAAAGCTTGATGTGTGATTAATACTGTCTAGGACACAAAATGTTTTGAAATGACTTTATTGATGAAGTACAATGCTCACTCTACTTTCATTTGTTGCAGTTCAGGAAACAAGTCTTTGATTGATCATTTTAATGGAGTCTTTACTCTTTAAATTAATTCAAAAGGATAGTTGTAGACTTGTCAAAACTTGTGTAAATTAGTTACCAAATGCTAATGTTCGGTTTTGTAAGCTGCTTATACAGTGTATGTGGCAGCAACCAGAGGTCTAGTATTACTGAAAATAAGATTTAATTGACCAATAAGAATTGAGCTAGTTGTAAAAGGAGTTTCTCATCAATTGAGTGAACATTGTGAAAATGGAAATTAATGATACCACTCGATTCATAAACATTTAGCTTCTCAAATTTTTTTTTTTTCATGTTAACTAGTATGATTCACATGTATCCAAATTAAGGAACATTGGAAATTTGAAAATGTTGATGTTTCTCCTTTACAGTACTTTTAAGATGTGCAGCATAACTTGCCTGTAGTTACAGTAGGATAGTCTTGAAAGCTACTGCAGTTATGTACATGACAGGTTGTTAATATCGTTATCAGTGATGGATGCTTTCATCCTGCAAAGTGCAATCTTGTTTCCCTCACAATTTATTTTCCTTATCAGCATGTATCCTGAAAATTGAATGAGAAACAGAAAGATGTCTTCATAAACTTATAATACAGCTCATGGTCAGATTGTAGACTGTGAACTGACCCATGCACTCTCATGAGAATTTAATCAAAGTCCTCTTGGGAGTTGGTAAGTAAGTAGGTGTGCAAATTAATCTTTCATGTTTGATATGAATAAGTAGATGGACACCATGTCTTGCTTTCGTTGACAGGAACAATGAATTTGCACAGGAGTCGGAGCTTATGACAGTGATACCCTGTAGTGGTTAATTGAGACTAACAGAAACTCAAGTGCTCTGACAATATACTGAACAAGTACAGAAGCCTGGGTGTACATGTGTCTTCCCAGGGAGCTATTAAGGTGATTCTGTGAGTTTGGAAGAAAAAGGAATTTATACATAAAGCTGTTCATTTTCAAAACATGGAACTTCGTTTAAGCTGCTAATCTGCCAAACCATGAACAATAAGAGAGTTTGAGAAATTAAAAATTAAAAATATCCAAAAATTTATCCGCTGAAGACAGATTTCATTCATGTATTCTGTTACCTGTATTCTGTTCTTGATTTGAACAAGCCAATGATAGAGTTCACTGTAATGCATATTCAGTACCAATGAAGCTCTCCTTTCCCGAAGAACAGCTGATTGTCTATGTAACTATCAGACTTGTGACAATAGTAACCAGAATGCAAAATGCATTGAGGTTTCGATGACTTTAATGCACTAGACTTCTGCTTGTTAGTATAACCAGAACTAGCTGTTACAATAACACTATGACATGCTAACACAGGTCAGTCTACTGTACGTGGTTATACACACCTCCATCAAAAGCAATAGGGTTCTTGTACTCAATGTTATGAATCCACACACCAAGTATTACAAAACCAAACCAAATCTCTTAATAACTTCGCACATTAGGGTTGCAGAGGAGTCCACTTATGGACAAGTTAGATTGGAATATGCCCACAAAACTTCAAAGAATCAACTTGAAAGAAGCTAATACAGGTCACTGGAGGTCAACCTGAGGTCAAAGGTCACCCAAATGCAGTTTGACCATTGTATTACAATAGCGTAACTCTCAACCCTGTCTGTGGTAGTTTCACAAGTTATCGGAAAAAAAACACATTTTGACCCATAAATGACCTTTGGTGACCTTGGATCACATCACGGTTATTTTGGAAAATGTGTCCCTACTTCATTCACAACTTTTCCTAATATACCAGCCATGTCAGACTTCGTGACTAGAAGTTGATGCAAAAATTAGCATAAGTTGGGAGTTTTTTACACATAATCAACCTTGAATGACCTTGGATGACCTAATGGTTTTTATCAAAAATGTTCCTCTTGATGATGTGCACTCTGTCTTAAAATCCCAACCTTGAGGGACATTTGGTTCTCACGCTATTGCAAAAATACTAGTTTTTGACCCCTAATTGACCTTTGTTTACCTTGGATCATAACCGTTATGTTTTGAAATGATCCCTTACCCCATTCACAGCTAGTCCCAAAATATCAACCATGTTGGACCCTGTCAGTGGTAGTTTCACAAGTTATTGAGGAAAAAAAAAACACATTTTGACCCATAAATGACCTTTGGTGACCTTGGATCACATCACGGTTATTTTTGAAAATGTGTCCCTACTCCATTCACAACTTGTCCTAATATACCAGCCATGTCAGACTTCGTGACTAGAAGTTGTTGCAAAAATTAGCATAAGTTGGGAGTTTTTTGCACATAATCAACCTTGAATGACCTTGGATGACCTGATGGTTTTTATCAAAAATGTTTCTCTTGATGAGGTGCACTCTGTCCTAAAATTTGTTTGGCCTACAATGTACACACATAATGTTATTGCTAGAAATGTATCAAAACCAACCTTTGGCCCCTCATAACTTGAGAACTGGGTGTCCGATTGAAGCGGGAGTTGGTTTCCTATATTCAGCACAAAAAGCTCTATCATATGTCACCAATTTTTTAAACTTATCTTTGTTCTGTTTTGTTTTGCCCCGTATCTCCTAAAATGAGCATATTTTTTAAGATTTGACCTTTGACCTTTTGACCTCGCAGTCAGATGTAGTTTGACACGCTCATTCCAAAAAGCAACATGACAAGTCTGTGCGACCATCCTAACTGTACTTATTAAAAAACAAAAACATTGACCTCTGATAACTTCGCACACGAAGGTCGCACAGGGGTCAACTATGGACCATTTTAATCGGAAGGTACCTTTGAGATCCGATTATGGCCACGAAAATTCAAATAACCCAAAAAATTGATAAAGGTCACCGGAGGTCAACCTGAGGTCAAAGGTCACCTAGATGCGGGTCGACTCCCTGATTACAATAGCGTAACTCCCAACCTTCACGGACATTTGGTTCTCAAGTTATTGCAAAAATACTAGTTTTTGACCCCTGATTGACCTTTGTTGACCTTGGATCACATGACCGTTATGTTTTGAAATGATCCCTTACCCCATTCACAACTGGTCCCAAAATATCAACCATGTCGGATCCTGTCAATGGGAGTTATTGCTTGTTTTAATATTTTGGTTTTTGGCCTCTAACTGACCTTTGGTGACCTTCACAGGCAACACAAAAAATAGGGCACATCTTCTCAATGTGGTACTCATATACACCAAATATTAGATTGGTCCAAGCTTCCCTACTTGAGATACCGTGTTTACAAGCCAGGCGTCACACACACACACACACACATACATACATACATACATACATACATACATACATACATACATACATACATACACACATACACACACTCTCCGCCTGCATGAATGCATAGGTTACGATTTCATCGAAACCAATAAATGGACAAAACCAAACCTATGGTCATATCAAATACTACAAATGGCATCACAGACCGTTGATCATCTTCACAATCTCTCTCTGACTAGACGTAATAGCATTTACAACCTTATTAGAACTACAGTAGGTCTCTGACTAGGCTACTAATATTATTCTAAGACCTACTGTACTGTAGGCTACTTACAGAAGAGCCTAAGTTCCAACTGGTGTGAAGGAGACACAAACCCACAGCATTTCCTTAACCCTCATGATGGAAAGATATAAAGACTATACACGCCTTGGTTTATTTATAAATTGTAATATAATATTTTTTTTTGATTTTTGAAAACATTTTTTCGCTACTATAATCAAATGTATGGGGCGTGCCATTTTGTACACCCGCCCTCAATTTAGTGACGTAGAAGATTCACTTTGTTTCACGGAAACCAATCACTCACACAGTACATTCATATGCAGATTGTGTGTTGACAATGGTCAAAGAAAGTTAGGAAAAAGTTGCTTAAGTTCAAAATAAAGTTTAAATTATGCCAGAATGCCAAGCTTATGGTTGTACAAATCGTCATGGTGCTGGAAAATCTAAGGGGAAGCGATTTTTTGTTATTCCTGACGGAAAAACGGACCCAGAGAACTTCCCCAGAAATGGCTACATCAGATCGGGACTGGACATACCGTGGACAACTTTACGTTTCACAAATACAAAGTTGTTTGCAAGGACCACTTCGAAGAGAACAGCTTTGGTATACTCGGGTTCAAACTGATAGCCCTCAAGTCCAAACTGTTCCATTTTCAACAAAAAATTACGATATGTCTTTAGGCCTACGTAGTTAACTTTGATATGCCTGGGCCTGCGGATTACACACTGAAAGAAATAATGTTAGGCTGACAAACGCCTCGCCCAAGGTAAAGAAAGTTTGCTTGTGGCAAGTGCTGAGTTTTTGTTCGATTCCGAAAAAGAATGCTTCAAAGTGAAACTGAATATTGTTACGAAGTGAAAGAAACACGATCAATACAAAAAAATATGTTTGATTTTACGAAGTATGACCAATGAAACAGTGAATTCGAGGTTGGAACTTTGTATCTTCAAGGTACTCTTCTACTGAGTTGTTTATTGTTTTTTTTTCGCGGAACTGATGACGATCTTATCGAGAGTAAGAGTATTTCTTCCTGACCGTATTTTATTCTTTTTAAGCAATGAAAAAAATTATATTGATTGAAAAAGAACACACACAACTATTATAATTTACAAGAAAGTAAATACGCATTTATAATGAGAAAAAAAAATCAATGGTCACAAAGATTATTTTTCTGCTGTAAGTTGGCAACAGAAAATCAAAAGTGAATCGAAAACGTCACTTCCGGCTTGAAAAGCGGTGGTTTAAAAAAAATTGACCAAATATTGCAGCTCCCATAAGCCTTCAAACTTTGGATCATATCTGGAAAATGATTGTATTTTGTGGAAAATGGTGTTGATTTTTAGAATCTGCATATATTTCTGCCCTAGAATAACTTAAATCATTCTGTGGGTTTATGTCTCCTTTAAGTGAAAGTAATTGAAGGAACATTGATCTACCATCATTATTGTATATTCACTTAATCTCGCTTTCAAAGTCCTGTGATATGAAAATATTTGTCCGATGATAAAACCAAATGTAGAGGAAGAATTTCGTGGAGAAGAAAGTGGGTATCACTACTAGTACAGTGCTACTAGTATCTAACAGGATTAGTGTGAATTGTATATGTATGTAGTATACATACATTATCAAAGCATTACCAAGCTGATGTGACCATGAAGTTAAATAAATAAATAAATACAGGACATAAGGCAGTTATTTTTTATGAGGGGGAAGCCCACAAAGGTTAATGGATTACAACTTCACATTGGATGGGCTTCCAATGAAACATTTGAACTCAAATTTGGAATCTAAAACAAAAACTTGAGTAGTACGCATTTGTTGCATCGGTGACACCATATATTTTTAGTGTTGCATATTCATTACTAAACTCACATCTAGGCGTGGTCTACTAAAGCTCTTATATGAGAACCGTTCCTTCAAAAAAGCTTTCAAATGTTGCTGTTTTTAGGTCATTTCCATTAGTGTTTACTGTTTAACAACTACCACTGTCATTTGCCGTCGTTCAGCACCAGCGATATGTGGAAAAAACAAGAAAACATAAGATCACACATCATCTTATGTTTTTTCCATTTTTGGTAAGCATGGAATCACTTTAAGAAAGTCAGAATATTGGTGTGTCATTCAACCATTGATTTATGTCTCATCTTTCGAAAATGGCATACCATGGATGATGTGTTTCTGCACAGTATTAACATCAAGTATACATCAAAAGCTCTGTCTGCAACTGCAAGCATTTGATATTTAAAGATACTTATATATTAAAAGGATATGTATATATTCCAGTGGCAGATAATGCTATTATCCTCTCTGCAATGGATCTCAGTATAGTCTGTGATGTTGTAACAGCAAAGGTTTTCTTCAAAGGCTTTACTCTACTTCCCTACTGGTAATCTTCCTGTTGATTTATCCTTGAAACTGAATTAATTTGTAATGTTAAAATAGTTGTCAAGGCTCATCAAAATGCAATTTTATTTGTTGAATATATTCTTTTCCTCTGTGAATAATCAAGTTAAAATGTTATGGAGGTAAAAAACAAAAACAGTTTCTGTTGTGTTGACATCATTTCTTCTCCTGTTGCCAGATGGATTGACAAAATACCACCAAAATTGAAAAAACAAAAATCATATCTTTGCCATACAAAATGCTATGAGGGTGCAGTTTCCACCAATAGATGCATGAAGTTTCAGCATATATTCATGAAGCAAATAACTTCAGCCACCAGAATTGTATTTCTTTAATGTACAGTGAGTAATAAATAATAGTACATAGTTATGTATAATGTTTGAATCTATCTTGTCGAAGACTTTTTTTTGTGAGTAATCAAAACCATAAGCAGTACTAAAAGTGTTTTGTCTGGAGTAGGAGTAGAATGAGTGAAAGCCAAAATTTCACAAAACTATGAATTCAATTAGTACAGTACATCAAGCTTGGGCTCATAGCCTCATACTGTACATACTGTACAGTAGTCCTAATGTCAGTTAACCCATCTTAATGTTGGCAGCCTGCACAGTAATAGGCTTCTATTCTTTGCTTCCAGTTCCTGTAATAAAGTAATGGTTTAAAAAAGGGAATAGTTTAGTGATAGCACTTGTGAAGGCTCCAAAGTTCCCTTAACAAAAAAAAATATATATACTGTACTTTGGTAGTTGGTACCTGTGCACAAAAACTGCTTACTGTAGTACTTCTTTGCACTTACATACTTAGCAATTTTCCCACTTTGCATCTAGCATTTTAATCTCCTTTATATTAACCTCACTCCTCCTTTGTTACCTGCATTATAAACCTATACTTATCTATCTACCATAGCATCACTTTCTAAGAACATAGGATCTGGTTGAGTAACCAACTTCAAGTTGAGTGTATAATCTAGGCAGGGAGTTGTTATTGAACTCCCTGATCTAGGTTTATAGTATGGTATGCACTCTGTTAGCCTTGTGATAGTGCTGTAAAGTACACCCAACTCTATTGTGTACAGAACTTTTTCATACCTTTGTGACTCCTGTAATGCCCAAGTATCCAACTTTATACAGCAGGGCTTGACATAAGCTTCAAAAAGGGCACGGCAAATATGCCATTGGTAATTTTGCTAAGGGCATGACGGCAAATGGGAAGGGCATGACCGCAAAAATGAATTTGTGTGAGGGCACTGACGGGATGTTTAGTCGCGCAATTCTTACGTCATTTTGGAACAGTAAAAGTGTCTAATCAGGCCATTTAATTATGAATAATTAAACAAATACAAGGATCAGACTACAAGTTTTTAGTTTTTAATTTCAGAACGAAAGTTTTATTTACAGTTTTATTTGTTGGGAAAATGCACCGATTTCTGCTTTCAGAGTATTTGTTCCCACAATGTAGAATTGAAAGAATGACCCCTAGCCTCCTTTGATTATCTCTGACTTCTGGCCAAGTCAAACTGGGTTTGTCCACTCCATTTGAATGGCCTCCAGGTTACATCCATTTGGAACCAAAATGTCATGAAGATGGTCAACTAACTCCTAAACTTGATCATATCCGTAGTCAGGGTAAGCTAGAAGTGTCCACTGGTATGGCAGGGTTCATGGTTGGCAGGGTCCAAAGTATATGCTGCAGAAGGACTTTGTATTGTGTGAAGTTCTGACAGCGTGCATCAGTTCACTTCAGGATGTTAGTCAAAACTTCTCTTGAATTGTTTACTGAAGCGTTCAAGTGTCTCAGGTGTTGTTGTTAGATGATGCCCACGAAACTTTCAGTTTCTTTCCTTGGTAACTTCTTTGACACCTTTCTTGGGCAAGGGTTGTTTCGTGTCCTGCATAACTCAAAAGTGGTTGCCTCAATATTTGCACGTACAGTAGTGCAGATAGTGCCAAATTGTCAGCCTGTAGGGAAATGGATAGTTCTGCCAAGTCATCAACTAAATCCTGGTAGTCCGAGGTACTGCATTACGAAAGATGAATCAAAGAAATCTCCCCAGTATATTGGGCTTACTCTATAGTGTAACTTAGTGTAATACTCGCAATGCACAGGGCACCGACGGCAAAATGTAAAGGGCATGACGGCACACTGTGGCCGTCGGCCAGTTGTACTTTTCAGGGGCACCACGGCAAACAGCAAGGGCACGACGGCATTTTGCCGTCCGTGCCATTGGTTATTTCGAGCCCTGCTACAGTACATGTAAATAACGAAAGCTGAAACTTTAATTATCAGACCTGGTTAAGTTCAGAAACTTGTTGAGATCAGTGTGCACATGTATGCTAACTGTGTCATATATAGTACAAAGTAAATGCTAACTACTCTATGTAGTATTTTGAAGACCGTGAGAATTTCTGTTGTTGTTGAAAATTGCCTTATTTTGAGTCTTTGGCAAAAGTGGAAGGCATGTATTCATACTGTACTACTGTATATGGCTAATAAGATCAGTGTATATAAAGTGTTACAAGTAATGTCTCTTATTAATATTTCTGTTTTATTGATATATCTACAGCTTTGAACTGTTTAACTCTTGATCGCACACCACCGGGGCAATCACTGCAATCACTATGGGCACCTTTATTGGCCACGCTGCACCAGGATTCTTCTTCATCGTCTTCTCTCTCTGGTGGATGATCCAGTATGCCTACAATTCAATCGCTCTTGACAATGGCAAGGTCAAACCCCAAGGTAGGATAGTCCGACTGCTGCACAGGTTGCCAGTGGAGGGCATCGTCATCACATTTTTTGCTGTCTTGGGATGGATCGGAGAAATGAGCTACCCTGATCCTAAGTGGACAATGTTCGATTCCAAAGGGGAATTCGATAATGCTGTGGAATGGCAGCACGTCACCATGTACACATACTTTGGCATCTACGGAGCCACCAAAGTGGTGGGGGGCACTGTGTTGCCAGATGTCAAATACTACGAAAAACCGCTTGGAGCTCTGGCATATTTCATAGAAGGTCTGCTCTTCTTTTACCACACCCATGGCCGGGAGCACCTGGATACTTTAATCCATAATCTCCTGGTCATCGCCATTTGGTCATGCGCATTTTCAGCTTTCTTAGAAATCCTGAGACCCAAGGAGAAGTTATTCTTTCACATGAGGGTCCTCTGTACGCTGTGGCAGGGCACTTGGTTCTGGCAGATTGGTTTTGTGTTGTACAAGCCGCCAGGTGGCAAAGCATGGGATCAGGAAAGCATGGGGAACTCGATGCTGACGACAGCGTCCTTCACATGGCATCTCGTGATGGACATGTTCATCCTGGTGGTGGTATATGCCATTACCAATATGGTCTTGCAGGTGACAGGGAAAGCGGCAGTCAAGTATCACCGAATGGACATGGACATGGATGAGGAGGAGATTGAAATAAAACTCCTTAACAACGGATCCAGAAACAAAGATGGCGGCTCAGAGGAAGATGAAACTTAATGCCAGATGAGGATGGTATCTTTGGTAATCCCTTATCCTTTTGATCCATTTTGACTTGATTTGCTCTTTTCAACAACTTCAGTTGAGGTTGCATCTGTCATATATACTCAGAGGATGGGGTAAAAATGTAGAGATGGTGGTGTTTAACTGTTGGGGGTATCTTTGACAGTGTCCATCTTCAGTCTGCTTTCAATAGTTAGATTTTGTTATTAATTATTATAAGGGAATGTGAGGTCTGTCTAAATTATATGTACAATTTGTGTAAAAATCCAGCAATTGGAATATCTTGCAGTAATCAATCTTTTTATAACTCTTCTGTTTTATTTTAAATCATTGACAAGCATTTTGTTTGTTCCATTGCTGTCTTGTCTATAAAGAAGGATGCTTCCAGCTTCATATCTGTCTGAATTATGCTTTCCATATAACCATTTCTATGTGTTTGGCTTTTTCCTTGAAAAGTTTGGAAAAATATGTAGATCCATGCTAGCATTATTTCTTGCACTTTGAGGGAAACCAGGGAATTGTTCTGCACTGTAAGCAAATGAACCTGGATATGTATCCTGTTTAATCATCACAAGTTAGTAACTTGTTAGCTGAGAACAGTAATCAACAATATCTATTGTAGTACAAACTTGAAAAGAAAGGCAAATTTTAAAGGATTGGGTAGTCAAAAATAAATTCATATCAGTGTAGGTGATTGCTCGGGCAGATCATTAAACCTTCCACAGCATTGTCTAATAGAAACGCATACATGTGTTCAAAACAAGGGTGCAGTGATCATAGAGGAAGTTGTGAATAATTTGGCAGGGAAGCTCTTGCTCACAATTTATGAATTTATGGTACATCAGCTCTGAATAATTTGGTGGCACGATTCAGGCCACGCACTTGATATTTGCACATGGTTGGTTGTCGATTGCTACAGTATCAACCATTGAAAATGTTGCCCACACAAACACAGATTTTAATTAGTGTGTCATGTAAAGTACGTACTAACACACACCCACACGCAATAACATAAACACTTTTTCTCTCTGTAAACATTGATCATTTTAAGTCTAGCATAAGTTGGTAATCAATAGATCAATACCGTGTTCGCAATATTCCGAGTTTTTAAGCGGCAGTGATGTGGAAAGAGCAGTTTCAGTCAATAATTGGAGATGAATTGCTCACTACGGATAGTTTGTTATGACAGGTGATGGAATTTGATGTACTGTGTAGTCTTAAAATGAATGTAATTTCAACTGGTACCCCAGTACATTAATCACCTATACTTTTGATAACATATTAGATATATGTACTATATATATCAAAGCATTTTACCAGTCAGAATGATTTTACAATCTGATCAGATAATGTGACACTGGAGAATGTTTTTGTAATATTAATAAAGATCCTGAGTCGAGGCTGCTCTTTTGTGGAAAACAAATGCAGCTATTTCTGAAGGTTTCATCGTCCTGCATTTGGAATGTCTAGTTCTTTTGAGCAACTTATATGGGGTTTTGACAAAGTTTTGATCTGCATTATTTATTTCTGTGATGACGTTGGTGCAAAATATGTGTCAGATGCATAAATGATCGTGGATTGATCTTCGCTACTGTAACTTTCTTTGCGGTAGACACAACGAACTTTGAAGAACGTTGTGTCTCTGTGGGTGACTGCATCAGTACTACAAATTCTGTACCCATTAAAGAACAGTATTACCCGGATAGGGTAATACGTTGTACATCCTTTAATCCAGATGTGTTCATCTGTCAGAGGTAATTACATCTTGTCAAGCTAGCTGTTAGTCTTTTATAAACAGTATATGGTTGACTGTACTGTTTTAAACATGCTGCATACATACTGTATCATTTTGACAAACTCCAAATTAACAACGAATGCATAAGCAACACCAGGGATCCGATAAGGGCCATGGGGGGGGGGGGGAGAATGTTTGGAAATTGCATTTCAAGTTGGGAATGTCAAACTAGAAAAAAACTTAATTTGAAGCAATATACTGACAAGTCACATGCTTTAAAGTTTTGAGTTTTTAACAAGTCACCTTCAACATCTAAACTGAAACATTGCAATAATTATATCTAATTGCTTCCTCCATTTAGGGAACTTGAAGGGGGCATAATAATTAATAAAAGCAAAAACTATTGTAGAGTGTGTACTTTACACTTTGTAATAAATCTCAGAGATTGGAAAACTGCTTGAAAAAAAAAGATGCTAACTAAGGTGCTTGCTGAAGTGAATCTGACTGACTATTATTCAACTTAAAGCATATTTGTGGGTAAATTTTGTTATCTTTTAAGAGCATTGTCCAGACAAAAAAAATCAATTTTTGATTGATGAAAGAGGAGAACATATTCTATGCATCCTGGTGAACTTTGCAGTCTATTTCTACACTGTTTGTGAAAAATCAGAATTAATGATTGAGAGATTAACATGTTAGAGGTAGAGAGAGAGAGAGAGAGAGAGAGAGAGAGGGGGGTGGGTGGTTGGTTGGTTGGGGTCATAGGTCAGTATCCATTTATTCAGTGAAATAATTTAATAGGATAGGATTGGAAGGGAGCCACTTTTTCCATACATAATTGTGTTATGAACTTGTAACAGAAAGGGAATTTTCAAAGTGTTTTATTGTTTAAGGTGCTGTAGGTGTTGTAAATTTGCTTCCAGCTCAAGTGACATGTCCAACTTTGTGTATGGGGCAGTCACTGTAGTGATATTTGATACACACCAAAATTGGGATTGAACCTTCATCTAATGAGAGATAAGGAGAGGTACCAGGTAGAAGTATTTCCAACTAGGTGAAAAAGCTTTCATAGTAAAAGGAAAGTTGTGTCAAAAATTGTGTAATGTTTTAACTGTGACTATAATGTTAAAGCTATTCTTGTCAAACCCTCATGCTATTTCAGGTTTGACAAATTTGACATTTAAAATGATCTTGGCAGAGAAAGACAACTTCACAAGCTTGTTTAAATTTGGCTGTAGACTACAGGAAGGATGAAGCTGCCTTCCCTGTGTCATGTTGCAATATTTAATGTATTTTCCATTTTCCTATATCATCAGTTATCCACTGTGATGGTATGTAAATGAATCAGCCCATACGGTAGCCTTGGAGTGCCATCATAATTGAGCCGCTACTAAGATTTCTAAGTAGTCGTTTTCATGTAATCTTCAGTTCTTCGTCTACCATAGAAGCGATCCCTCTCATGTATTTTGAATATGATGTAGAGGATAATATCTTTTTTCGAAAAGTTTCCAAAACTAATGTCTAGGTCATTATACCTGTGATTTGGCCGGTGATGTGGCTTGATCAAACAGCTTAGTTTTCTTTGTGTATTTGTTTGAACATTATTTCTGGCTCCAAATTATAAGTGTACTAGAAAAATAGGATATATTTATGGACTTTCAAATCTTCATGTCATTCTGTAACATTTGAAATCTTTTCACCTCTGGCGTTTAAATGATTCGATGAGGAATCCTGATACAAAGCTGGTAGTGAAAGTAGGCTAGCAAATGTGTTATTTAAAGTCATTGAGATTACGTAAATCTTGAGATAGAAACCATTCAGTGAATTTGTTCAAAGTTTCCGGCAAGTTTCAAGTATGCCAGTTTCTACAACAACTATCTCCACATTCCCCTGTTCCTCGAGAAAAGTGGTGGGGGGGGGGCGGGGAATAGGTATGGTTGGTCTGGGACAGGTTGTTCATCTTTAGTGTAGTATGTAGTAATGTAGTAACTTGAAAATAATAATCAAAAGCATTAATCAAAAGAAATTCCCTTTGTATGAAATTGCTGATTATTTATTTTGTGAATATATAAAAAGATATTAAAACTAATGTTGATGTAATAATTCTTAGAGCCTTCTTCTACTAAAAAAAGAATTGGAGACTAAATTCAGCCAAAAAAAAACAAGAAACAAGTCAAAAAGGTTAACAAGAGGCGCTTGTAGGTACACATGTGTTACAATCTCAAAGTTGTACTTTGATCAGCTCTTTATTGACTGGGAAGCAAGCTGTACCATGCAGTACCTTTCTCTGACCTCTTTACAATCTGTTTACTCTCCCCCCATGAGTCAAATCAATAACTTTTAATTTGTTTACTTTTGTTTACGAGCTCTTTACCTCTTATCTGTAGGACATTTTCAGAAATTTAGTGAGTCAGTTAACGCAATGAAAAACAGTAAATGACAAGTTAAAGTACACTGTAAGTCAGTTAGGTACATGTATATGGGACGTGACTCTGAGGACACAGTACACTGTTTGTCAGTTAGTAACATGCATATATGGGTAGAGACTCCGAGGACACAGTACACTGTTACTTAGTTACATACATGTATGGGTAGTGGCTCCGAGGACACAGTACACTCTTAGTCAGTTACATGCATGTATGGGTAGTGACTCCGAGGACACAGTACACTCACAGACAGTTAGTTACATACAGTACTTGTATGGGTAGTGATTCCGAGGACACAGTACACTGTTAGTCAGTTACATGTATGGGTAGTGACTCTGAGGACACAGTAAACTGTTAGTCACTTAGTTACATACATGTATTGGTAGTGGCTCAGAGGACACAGTACACTGTTAGTCACTTACTGTAGTTACATACATGTACAGTATGGGTAGTGACTCTGAGGACACAGTACATAGTCAGAATATCACTTTCATGTACTGTTGAAGGAGGATACAATTAGGTTTTGAAGGCTGAAATGGAAAGTATGACATGGATTTGAACACTGTACATATTAATCTTTGTACAGACTTCATAATCTTGTTAAAAGTAGAAGTAATCCGTGATTATATGTTTCAAAATGAGAAGTCATCAAATGCGATAAGAATTTCCCTTTGATATCTTTCCTCCAAGGATATTTTTCAGATTAAAACAAAAATAATTCAACAAAACATTTGTCCACATTTGGAATGGTGGTTAAAGTATATTTTGTTGTCTGAGAAATTCCTGCAGTGTTTCAACATTTATGCCAGGATTCAGATGTGCATTAACTCTATACTTTCCATTGTGAAATATAGTAGGTATATCATGTACCAACACAAAACACTTCATATATTGCTCTTCAGTCAATGCCATTTTACAGAGTCATATTTTATTTTTAAGTTGACTACTTTATATTGCTGTAAAGTCTATAGAAACAATTCATGAAGTTCTGCCTAAAATTTGTCTGTAGATATAACCAACAGCCACCTCCTTAAAAATGCAATGAACATCATCAAAATCTCAACACACATCTGTACAGGCTTTTGGAAGCAGCTCAATCACATTAACACAGGGCTTACAGTATCTTAGATAATTTAGACAATTCTGCTACTGACATATCACATGTTTACATCTTAGTGTCTACTGGTAGGAAAATGCCAGTGCCTTTTGTGTTTTTGGTTCTACAGGCAAGTGGCAAGCTCCACTTGCAATATACTGTAGCCAGTGTACAGCCCAAATTGTGAGGCCTGTCCTGAATAATTAAATGCCTTCTGTGAGTATGTCACTGTAAAGGGGACAAACTGAAGAGATCCAGGCTACGTAATTGGATCATCTAATATTTACATAAAGCATATTTTCATAATCCTCAGACTTGTTGCTCATCTCTCCGATTTTATTGGTATAACTGTCAACGAGCAAGCATTCACAAAATCCTCTTGATTACAGAGTGTCATGGTATATTATTAATCACATGAGGGAAATATTTAACCATTTGTAGACTTTACTCTCTACACACACATTAGGGAAAAATCTGACAGGACTATAATAGATACTGTGTGTACAGCTGTGGAAATTATTACCAACTACTGTATTGCTAATAAAAAAAATGGCAATGAAAGCGTGGTGCAAAAACCATTCACCACAGACCAGGAAATTGTTGTTGTTGTTTTTGCAACATATATACAGTAGATGGGTGTGGTAGTACTAACAGTGAAAGCACAAAGCTTAGTTTATGATGATAGGGTTAAAGGTTATCTTTTATTGCTTTGAAATCTGTTACCATATTGAATTAACAGTATATATACTCATTGAGTATTTAATAACTGGTTGAAGGAGCCATCATTTGATTGTATTGTCTTTCATTGTATTTTCAAGCGTTCTATACTTTTATATCAAAAAAAAAAAATGAAAAAAGAAGTCTCGAAACATCGTTTAATGGATTGATGGAAACTGAAAGGTTTTGAAATTATTGATCAACTGGATGAATACAATATTAAATACATCAGCTACTATACATGTCCTGTTAGTGAGTTGAAATGGGATTTGAACACTCGCTTGTACACGTTCAATACCCAGGTGCATGTGTCTGTTGTTTCACCACATGGACGCCGAATGTCTATATAGACTTGCTTCTACTGTGTGTACACACTTACATCTTATCCTGATCACAACTTCACAAGATGAAAACGTAGACAGAGATGAAGGCACCCATTATATAGATTTGTTGTTTTACGTCAGGTTTGCACTGGTGTTCCATTAAGACACGTCTCTCCCTTTACAATGTATACAACAAGTCTGAATATACTCTCTGTGTCCGAGACACTCGAGGAGGGCCTAGACTGTTGTAACCTGCCTGGTAGGTGACATGTACAGTAAGATATTTATCATCAGAGATCTGTTAATTTAGGGAGGTACGGTGGTACTGTGTGATACAGTAGTATGGCTGCATTATGTAGACGGAAAGTGCACTGTAGTACTGTAGGTATGTATGTATGAAGTTAATTTACTGACATGGTAAATAGAACCTGTACATATACATACAGTACAGTAGATTGAGTAAGTTACTGTATGACAGGCAATGATGGATTAGTGTGTTTATTCTGTGGCATGATCAAGTGTTTCATTCCGCTGTTGACTCACATGTCATCAGATATATATTGGAAAGTACCTGTTTAGGGCTGACTCCTGTGCAGATTGGTACAGTGTTTATGCAGGTGATTTTATATTACAGTAAGACATGTGGAACTGTTTCTGTGGTCCCATGACTAAAGGCCATTAGTAATTTAGTATTACCTGAAATGTTTGGCATATAAAACATATTCAACTTCTCTCAAAATAGTATCCACCGTGTTCTGACCCTTGAACTTATTTCCAGATAGTGAGGTGGGTACCTTACACGAATATCTAATTGTGAGCAAGTCTCTGCAGCAGGGGAGTGCTTGTTGGAGCTGAAACATCAGTGACCATTTTTCAACTTCATAGCCTATTTGGAGGTGATATTTGTTAACCTTAGTGATAGATGTTTAAATTTTACCCCAAAGACTCTGGTATTGACTCAACATGTTCATTAGGTGTGATGTCACAAAAGTGTCACATGTGTGACATCATAGTTGGTCTTTACTCCATTTGAGTTTGTCTTTCACACAACACTTTAATATTGATTCATCACTTGCCATTTTCTGTGTATGTGACACCATATGACCCTGTATACTACAACTCTGTATGCATATATGCTAGTAGTGTCATATCCCCCAGGGCTCCCAACCTCTCCCTCCTCACCCAACCTGCAACCATCCCCACCCCACTCGTCAAGTTTCTGTTTAAGACTACAGAATTTGGTTGAGAGTTTACATAGACTTGTGTACGTGAGTTTATGCACACTTCTTGTAAACAGCTCACTTTGACCTGAATTAAACCAATCAATCATTAATGCTTCATTTGCATGTTGTAAAGATCAATTTCAGGATGGTACAGTAGGTATTATTATCCTCATTTAGGAATTTCAGGCGTAGCTTTGTCTCTTTTATAGTTCTATTTTAAACTTGGAATGGGAAAATTTTCTCCATGGTTATTTACAGGGATCAATTTATCCAGTAATGCATAGCAAAAATGCTTTATGAAATTGCTATATTTTAAGTCAAAACTTGTACACATATAGCAGTTTTTGTGCACAGGACACCAAACAGTATTTTTTAAGACAAAGGCTTCAGAGCCCTCCAAATTTCTACACAAAAATTTGAACACTAAATTAGTCCCTGAACTGTGATCAAATTATGCAGCTGCACACCTATGTGGATTGATTGTAATCCATCATTACAGTAATGCCTGGGACTATTGTTAATACAAACAATACAAAACATCTTGCTTGACCTTACCAGGCATTGAAACAAACAGAGGGCGGTATAACAGAAATACAAGGGAAGGACTTTAGTGTCTGTGAAAGGAGTGTACTACGTTTCTCGAAGCAAGTAGTTTAAGCCTTTGTTTTGGCCTTTTGTGAGGATGTTAGTTATTGGCAGATTGTGATACTGTACCCTACCTCTCTAGTACTAGAGAGATGATGAACATAGATAGCAGTGTTACCGGATTTTAGCAATGTTTTCAGAACATCTCATGTTCTTTACTTTTTCTTATGGCATTAAAAGATTCCAGAAAATATGAATGATACATCTCTTTTAATTTTATTAAACTGAATGAAGGATAATTATTATGGTTGTTCATAGGAGTGTGCTTCCCTTTATTCCTAAAGTAAAACTACTTTCAATAAATGCACAGTCAGAAAGCTAAAGTTGCCAGCAATGATGTGACTTAGACTAGATTGTCCAGTCACTTTGTTTGATGTATGCTGTCAGGTTATATAATGTTTTAAAAGGTCATGTTTCAAAGGCTAGAGATGATACAGAAATTTAACCATCGTTGATGGAAGCTTCTGTTCATATTATTAATTTTGCATTAAAGTCCTTCAATATGAAATGGAACGGATTTGTTTCGAAAAATTCAGCCAAAATGTATTATATTGACAACAAAAAAACTAACAAAAAAACAAGTGTTTACTAGAAATCATTTTTAGATTTTTCCAAAACATGTGATCAGTGAAGGTTTCGGTTAAGTCCTAGGTATATGGAACAAAATATTTGCAGTAATATGAGATTGGAGGGAATGTGGTCATATGGATTAAGGTTAAAGCATATTTAATGAAGTCAGTAAAGGTAAAGCTTATACGTTTAATCAAGAAATCAATATAATCCATAAACTTGAAGAAATTGTTCATCTACAGGAGTACAGATTTGCATGTTTTCAAAGAAGTTACACAATAAATAGGGTCTGATGTGCATTAAGAGAACAAATAAATAAATAAATTGCTTGTGTCAAATGCAAGGTTTTTAAAATGAAGGGTTTAACCTTGAATATCACATTCATTATTTCTCAAATTGGCAAATTCTTTCTCAAAATTAAATTTTTTTTTTTTCATCTCACTTTTTGAGGTTTTATTGTTGAATGAGTAATTTTTTACTTCAAATAATTAAGTTTTTTTCATTCATTAAATCTTTTATTTCTTCCATTGTATCTTTGTGAATTCAGTATATATGTAAAATCTACATGAAAACTTAACATTGTAATGTCAGAGTTGGATTACTAATTTTAAATATTAAAAAAAACAAAAAAAAAGATGAAAAAGAGATGGAAATAGCTGAAATGCAGATATTCTTATATGTCTGCAAATAATGCTTGTTATGACGTCATACCAAATAGTTATGTTTTGTTTTGGGTGTTTTTCTTACTTTAACCATTAGAATAACCTGAATTGTTTGGCATATAAAAAAATATTAAGCTTTCTCAAAAGAGTGTCCAAGGTGTTCTGACCCTTGAACTTATTCCAAGATATTGAAGTAACATCAGTGACCATTATTCAACTTCATAGCATATTTGGATAGGCTTGGTAGGCTCTGTGAGTGTGGTGTTTTGTAGGAAGTAGGTGGAACTTGTAAGGTGAACAGGTACAGTAGTACTATAAATGTTGACCCTTGTTAATAGTACAGTGACAAGGTTTCACTTCATTTTTACAGTATAATGGTGTGTGTTGGCATAGCTTGGATGTAAATTAGTAGGGAGAGGGGGATGGGGGGGGGGGGGTGTGGATTTGTAACAATGCCATCATGCCCTAACATACAGTAGATCTGTTTCTGTAGTGTCTGCTCTGTAGTGTCTACATATATGTATTTTGGGTAAGATGTCACCTGTCTCATTTTCACTTCTCTCAATATGGTTTGGCCAATCAATCCTTTTTGTTTATTGCAACTGCTAAAATTTTGACAGCTGATAATGTGACTGTAACATGCCTGGAATATTGCTAACATGCCTGGAATATTGCTAACGGTCACCAAGATATAATAATCTATGCTGCTCTCTTTGTCAAAAGTCATGCTGTACGCGTGTGCTAAAATTCCTGGCCTCTGGTGCAGATCGGTGTAATACACTAATTCTGTACACCTTACTTGGCATTTTTTTCTTGAAATTGTTGAATTTGGGGAGTCCCATCTTAGTGTCAGCATGCCCTCTTGATTCTCGAGGTGTTTGCTTTTCTTCATCATGAAGTGATTCTATGATGGTAGTCTTTAAGGAGGGATTATATGTGGTTGAGTCTTACACCATCAGAGAAACAATGTGGACCTGCAAGGTGTCACCGCTTAAATATAGGGCTGTATGATTATATTATAACGATGCTCTGCTTACCAGTGTGAGCTAGATATGGCAGCCGGAGTGGAAGTCGGAACAGGTCTTGCGGTTATGAAATCAATTACACGATACAGGAGGAGTCTGTCATCTGATTCTCACTGCTCGGCATCAAACTCGACTTGACTACACACATTCTTCACTGAAGGAGTAGGGAACAATAGAGTAAGGTTGAAAAATTCCTGTTTGCTGCCCCCCGATAATTTAAACTTGGTGGTGTTGATTGAAACTTAAGAATTGAAAATTGGATGTGTCAGAGTTATCTTTTGTAATTTACTCATGATTTGATCATACTTTGATGGGTTGTTGATAAAAACAATGGCATGCCATAATGAAATCAAATTTTGTTTGTGTATTTTCTTGTCTAGCATATGGCAACTTGGAGGACAGGATTTATTCACGTGCACCGCCCCCCATTTATGTACCCCAGTGCAATGATACAGCAAATCCTGCTATCAATATCTGCAACTCCCTTACTTACCCTGGTAGAGCAGTGTTATGATTACCACTCTAGCCCCATCTACAACACCCTTACTAACCTTGGAAGATCAATGATTCAGATACTTTCCATCCAGCCCAATCTACCACACCTTACTTTCCTTAAAGTCTCAATGTGTGTTTGCCAAATTTTCACTTCAACCTTTCCAGCTTACTGCCCTAAAAGCTCAGTGAAAATAACGCTGTTCTGTGCAATTTTCATATTAATAATCATTATTTTTATTGAGTTATCTGTCGTTGAACATTTTGAGCTGAATAAAATTCGCCAGATTTTTAACAAGTTCGTAGATTCTACAAACTGCAATCAAAATGTTCAAGCCCTGCCTAACAGATCATGCGCCAATCAAATCTCTCTGCTTTGTTTACAACTGTTAGGCATAGGACTTTACTTACGACTGGATGAGTATATATACTGTAGGTTACATTTTGTGTAATGAACATGCATATGGCGGTCGCAGTGGTTTTACAGTAAATCGTTCGCACCCTTAGGGCAACAGAAAATAAATTTCTTTCAATTGCGACAGTTTCTCTCCATTAAACCCACCATTTAGAATAAGAAACATTGAGTATGCTTCGGAAGTTTCTTTAAGGGACAGTGATATAGCCACTACCTATATCCCTTTCTACAACCCTCGTTCTAACCTTGATAGAGCAGTCATTCAGCCACCATGTAGCCCCCTACAACCCCTTATTAACCTTGGAAGTGCAGGAATACAGCCACCCCATGTACAGTAGCCACACCTACTATCCTTGAGAATGCAGTTATACCCCAACTCAACCCACCTAATCCGCTCCTTATCGTGAAACTCAGAAAACCGAGCGAAGAAAGGCGTTTCTGTAGCGTCCTATAACTAGAACGCAATGCATGCTAAACAGACAGCCCTCGTTAATATAAGTTCGTGAACTGAAATTGCGCCACCTCTTCAGTACACTTGGCTTACAGGGCGAATTGACCCAGTATTGAACCCTATTACATATATGTCATAGCATGTATACCCTAATACAAATAAATAATAGTGGCGCTCGTCCGTTTTGTTTTCACCGAAATCTTCCCCCTCCTTCTCCAGCAAAAAGGACGTAAAAACCGTCTTCAACATCACTTATCGCAAATAAAGGTATGTGTCCAAGGAATTGCTAATATATTTGAACACGCTCATACTGTAGACTGTCACAAACAAGTCTACTGTTTCTACAAGGGTCTACAAGGGTCCACAAGGGTCTACAAGGGTCGACTATGTAGGTAACAAACCCAATTAGAAAACGTTTAGATTATTTAGGTCCAACTTCTTCTTGACCGATCTGAACTATCAATCTCGTTTAGGATTAATTGATCGGACTAAGCAACACTTTTAGATTTTTCATCAAAGTAACTTTAACGTTAGTGTGCAACTAAAGAATTCGATTAATCCCTCGATGATACATTCGTCGCCCATACACTTATTCTGAGCCGCCTTCATCAACTTGCTTGTACCATCGGTTACAGCACCGAAATCTTTCTGAGGGAATCTCTCAGCTAATGTAATGGTCACGGCGTTTGTCATTTTAAATAAAACTGTTATCAGTAATGCGTTTGGTAAGTGCCATTATATATCTTTCTTATCTGACTAGTATGTTAAAGTAATTGTATTTCTTTAACACTATACAGGTACGTGTTAGTTTAACCATGGAGCTATAAACAGATAGCTCCATGGTTTAACAGTTGAATTTTATTCTTGGTGTAAAATTAGGTCTACCAACAGTTCAGTACAACGACATTAGCATACCACTAAAAAAAAAAAAAAAAAAAAAAAAAAAATCATTGGATGAACAGGGAGATGTAAAATGCAGATATGAAGGCTTGAATAGTATTGGACAAAACAAAATTCCCTAATTTTTAATTGATTATTCCCCAAAATATCTTAGCTCAGTATCAACGCCAAAGAAAACCCATAAGTATCATATGATAGAAGATCCCACGGAATGTTTATGAATAGTTTAACTAAAGCAAACTTGGGTGAATTAACTAAATTGTCAAATTTAGTAAACGGAAGTAGTCTCCAACGAATGGAATTTCCTTTACGATAGTGAGAATTTGAAAATTAGAAAGTTTGAGAAGAGAATTCGTGTTTGTTATATAAATGTTATTAAATTACTTATCTTGACAAATTTTGTTATTAGTCATTTACCATATCATTTTGTGTACTATATACTTTTGCTTGTTAAGTGTGAATACAGAGGTCCAGACATTTTCGTTATTTCTTTCTTCCTGTCCTGCATGGAAGTGTGTCCTGCTTTGTTTCCCTAATTATATCTGTATATTGCATATTGGCAACAACAAATAAATGAAATGAAATACAAAACTATGGACTTAGACTAATACTCTCTCGGTGGAAAACACGTTTCTTGTTCTAATGATGTGGCTTGCTTTTAAATGTGTCTCTTAAATAAAAGCGTTTAGTTCATTTTCAATTGACAAAAATATACGGCAGTTTAAAAGTGCCATCAAAGTTTAAAATATTTAACCTTCATAAGTTAGCATTTTGCAGAAATATTTTAGAGTGACGATAAGGAAATAAGTGGCTATTTCATCAGTATTTAGAAAATTTGTTTAAACGCAAGATTGTAAAAAAAGCAACAACTAAACATTTTGCAGAAAACTGTTGAAACGAGATAAACCTTTCATAAACTGTTATTTCAACCATTTAATTTTAGAAAAATGTTGAATTTGCCGACGTGGAAAGGAGTCAACATTTCAACATTTTCAAGAATATTGGTGATATTGCGAGATGTTATAAGTTGCTAAATCAACATTTTTTCAGAAAATCGTTAGTGTAAAGAAATTCTTATATCTTGATGGCACGTGAAAGCTGCAACAAAGTATAACAGAGTACAAAGTAGTATAAACAGGAAGTTAGCAAGTGAGAAGAATTGAAATAAAAACTCCCATGTAGGCTTGGTACTCCTGAACAAGTACGATGAATAAGAGAAAAGGGCAATGTATTGTATTTATTTCACAATTCAATACAAAGCAGTGTGGTAAAGTTGTAACGGGATAATATTCTAATTAAACGAGCTTAAAGTGAAGTTTGATTTAGATTCTATCGAATCATATGCTTTGCAGGAAGGAATCACGTGAGAAGCGCTGGCTGACTAAATACCGTCATTTTTCAAATCGGCAGTGGTTCCATATGTAAAAACTGCTAAGGGGTGGGGAAATCAATCCCTGGGTGGGACGTGATTCCTTCATGCAAAGCATATGATTCGATAGAATCTAAATCAAACTTCACGTTAAGCTCGTTTAATTAGAATATTCTATCTCATCATGCTTTGCATTCCAGACTTGAACCACGTGAGACTTCAAAGCTTCATATGGCACACTGCACCAAAAGAAACCTGAGCAAGTCTCAATAATAAATAGAGAGGAAAACAATGATTCATGTGATGTTCTGTTTTATTTTCCAGTTTCTGATATTATTCCAATAAAACATTGGCAAAATAATTTTGCAAAACCTTCTTTTTATAAAACTTAGCAAAAGTGGATGCATTACTCCAATCTGCAGTACTCAGTATTTGTTGAACTGGCTGCAGAAGTTGACGCTGCACGCGTACTATGAGCTGTAAATACAGATGTATCAACACCCGATGCTGTTAATACAGCTTTAATCCACCGACTTAAAGTCTCTCTTGTGATGGCGTCATGCGGTTTTCTATAACTAATAAATAACCTAGAGCTAGTTCGTAGGTTTTCTGTTTTCTCGATAAAAACCTTTAAAACAGAATATATGCACAAAAGTTCGTCCTTTGAAAACTTATTAAAACATATCTGCATCCCTACATGTCCTGGGCGAGTCTGCTTCAGCTTGTCATTAATATAAAACACAAATGATTGTTCTGTTATGTCCATAAAATCCAGATCGAGCAGATGAAGCGTTTGCACCCTTTGTGCCGAAATTATAGCAGCTAAAATAACCACCTTGTACGTCAGATACTTTAGTGTTAACTCAGCATTTCCTCCAAGTGACTTTACATATTGGAAAACCATAGACACATCCCAAACATGACAACGTTGGGGACGAGGAGTTTTTAACTCAAAAACGCCTTTCATAAATCTTTTGATTAGATTGTTTTCCCCTATGTCCTTAGGGATCAGTACGAATGAAGATAACATGCTCCTTGCAGTGTTAATACCACTGTAACCTACGCCGGCTTCGTAAAGTTCAACTAAGAAATGAAGGATCTCTTTGAGATCTGTTTGCATTGGATTAAGGTCCCTTTGACGACAAGACAATAGAAAGTTGGATAGGTAAACAAAATATTGTTTTTGGGTACTTTGCCTCCAGGCCGCAAGTATAATTTCGGCTGGTTTTGGCGAAATTCCTTGTTCATATAATGCTTGCCGGAAATTAGACACGCTATAAGGCGCATTGTTTTCGAAAGAGGGTGCACCATACTCGTGCCTGATATGGATATTACCTCCTGTGAAGCTGGGAGAAGTAATGGTACCTCTATTAACAGTTCCATCAACTTGACAAACCATGCCTGCGTTGTCCATACAGGAGCGATAAAAAGGCCCGTCGCTTGCTCCTGCTCGACTTTCTGTAAACACCTCCCTATCAAGCTGAATGGAGGAAAGGCATAAAAATTGTGGTCAGTCCACTTTATAGAAAATGCATCAACGGCATGGGCCAGTGGGTCAAAATGCCACGACACAAGGCTCGATACTTTAGCATTTTCCTTAGTCGCAAAAAGGTCAATATCTGGGGTACCAAAAACTGACGTTATATTCAAAATGTTTTGTTATTTAAAGCCCATTCCGTATTAATGTTGTCACGACGAGATAAACAATCTGCGATGGTGTTTTGCGTACCTGGAATATGAGCAGCAGATATCCATATATCATTATTTTTACACCAAAGCCAAATTAATTTGGTTACGTCATTACACTGATAAGATTTTGTACCCCCCCATGTGATTTATATATGACACAGCAGTCATATTATCGGACCGTATACCAACATGGTGTCCTCTAAGAGATTTACATAGGGCTTGTAGACCAAAATAAATGGCCAATAACTCCAGTACATTAATGTGGAATTTTTGGTGTGAACAACTCCAGAGGCCATTAGCAGTGGGCTGGTCTGTTGTTTTTAAAACTGCGCCCCATCCTGAGGTACAGGCATCACATTCTAATACCGCACCCACTGGTCCATGGTATATGTGGCAAAAAGCCTCATCTATATTCTTGAGCCACCACACCAAATCGAGACGACTCAACGAGGTTAAGGTAGTCTTTGCATTGAAATCACCTGTGGCAGATCTCAACGATTTTATTTTATTACATTCCAAATGTCTGTAATATAAACGGCCATATGTTACCCCTGGTAAATTGGCCACTAGAATACCAATAACTTCTGCTAACTCTCGAATTGTAATAAACGGAGCATTTAACAACCCTTGAATTTTTTGTTTTTTGTTTTTTGGTTTTGCATTTTCTTTCTGGAGTTATCGAGACTGTCATAGTCAAGGAATTGAGCGTGAAACCCAAGAAATTTATTTCCTGTTTGGGTAGAATTTCAGATTTTTCATTATGAACAACAAACCCTAGTTCTGAAAACAAAGAAACAGCCGCAAAGACTGCTGTTTGACACTCTGCGAAAGTGTCCCCTTGAAGAAATGTGTCATCAATATAACCAAATACTGTATGACCGTTTTTTATCAAAGTAGAAAACACAGGTTTGAGTAATTTCGTAAACATTCGAGGTGCACATGCTAGACCATTTTGGCAGACACTTATACTCGTACAAAACACCATTCCAATAGAATCTCAGATATTTCCTGAAATTATTTTCAATAGAAACAGAATAATACGCATCCTTTAAGTCTATCGATGCCATAAAACATCCTGGTCGCATTAATTGTAGGACTTTTGGCAAATGGTCCATTTTGAAGTGGCGATATTTCACAAACTTGTTAAGCGACTTCAGATTTAAAATCAATCTGTAACTCCCGTCTTTCTTGGGAATAAAGAAAATGGGTGACACAAAGTCACCTTTTGATCGAGAAGTATGCCTGAAAACTACTGTTTGAATTACTTCTTGATCTGAAGTTAAAAGTAGCCAAGCAGGCAAAAACTTAGTTAATCGACCTGCTACTTGAAAATTAGGGTTCTGATTGAAAATTCCTAAATAAGAACCTACCTCACCCTGATTTGGTGAGGTGGACATAACTCCTATGTCCTCCTTCCACTTCTCCCGTATGGGCCTGGCGATCTGCCGGAACTCCGGCCTCTGGCTAAAAGATGGCCTCTTCCTCTGAAGCCTCCTCTGCCCCGGCGAGAACTCTCCCCATACTTGGGCATTACTTTGGCAGCCATTTTATTAGCATTTACAATATCCTTGAGCCCTTTAGAAATGTCATCTCCAAACAAAAACTTAGTCACTGGTACATTTTGGGAGCACAAGGTTGCAAAATCCCGACTTAAATCTGCTTTGATTAGCTCTCTCCGAGCAAGGTTTAGCTGTTAATTACCTTGTGCCAATAACGCCAAGGTGTCGAAGAGTCCATGAACCTCTTTTTGAGGCCTGACCTTCCAAAAAATCTTTGATAGTGACAACCAAGGCGGTCATACTTTTGACCAATACTGACTGCGCTTTTTGGACCTTTAAGTCTTTAGACCTAGTCCCTGGCTTTATTTGTCCCAAATAATTTGGTTTATGCGTGTCGGTTGTAAGATATCACAATTCCCAGGTTGCTTGTGGGCTCGAACTTTCTCGTTAAGTTTATCGTCAGACAGCTTTTCTGTCATCATTCCAGCAATAAAATCCGCAATTTTAGGCGGCAGAGCAGGACCTGTATCACCTGCTAAGAAAGGCTCCACAACCGAATCCAGGAGGGTTTCCTCCTCCGGTGTATCTATCACGGACCCAGAATAACACGCATTAAAAATACTCGATATTGTCATCGTCAATAGTATCAAGCCTTGCCCGTTTGGCTTCTGGCTGGTCCAAATTACCTTCGTTTTGAGGCCTATGTTGAACTACCTCGGATACCATTTTCTTTATGTAATACGATATTTCAGGTGTTATTCCCGCTGGTCGGGATTCATCAGCCTTTTGCTGTAAAGTGTCTGCATTTTCAGACTCACAAAGTAACTCTTCTGAGAAATCAAGCTCCCCAGAATCCATGATCAGAATTTTCGAGGCTCGTCGCAATTATGCCTGTCCTCTTTACACTAGCTTTCTGCAATTATGCCTAACCAGTTTAACAGACTTGTACAGAGCAATATAAGAGATCCTTATATCGTTCTACTATACACACGTTGGCTATTACCGTAATGAAAATTAGAGAGCTGCTATCTAACCAGCAACTCAGAGACAAAAGAGCTATTATCTGCTGTGAACAAAGTCGTCCACGTACAGCAGACACAAAATAGCGTAGTACTCTGGCTTAACTAAACCAGTCAATGATGTTGACGGTTCGAAGTCAATCAGCACAATGACGGTATTTAGTCAGCCAGCGCTTCTCACGTGGTTCTGGAATGCAAAGCATGATGAGATTGAGTTCTAAATTTGGCGAGATATTCATCCACTTGTATCTAGTAAGAAGCTTACACACATAATCTATTTGATCTTGTCAGGATAGGTTCATATCTATCCTGTTGCTTAGGATATTACACACATAATCTATTTGGTCTTATCAGGATAGGTTCATATCTATCCTGGTGCTGACGGTCTTACACACATAATCTATTTGGTCTTGCCAGGATCGGTTCATATCTATCCTGGTGCTTAGGATATTACACACATAATCTATTTGGTCTTGACAGGATAGGTCCATATCTATCCTGAAACTGACGGTGTTACACACATTATCTATTTGTTCTTGCCATGATAGTTTCATATCTATCCTGGTGTTGACGGTCTTACACACATAATCACATAATCAGGGAGTGTTAGCTCAGTGGTTAACGTCGGTGCCTTTCAATAATAAGGTCCCGAGTTCGAGTCACTTCAAGATTAATGTATGTCGTCCAGTTACAGAGTTGTTTACAATTTGCAATTCATAATCATGGACGTCAAAATATGAATCTATGAGACTGACTTCGGTCAGCTTGCGTTTTGATAAGCCAATGATGGCCGCTTCGCGAGTTCCTGCTTGCAGGAGGATCTAAAAATACAAAATACGAATACAAAATCTATTTAATCTGGCCAGGACTGGTTCATATATAACCTATTGCTGTCTTACATACGTAATCTATTTGGTCGTCAGTTGCGAAATGTTGAAAAATTTAACCCGACAGTGCACCACCATACAACTTTGACGAATCAACTGTGACAGAGCTTGTATAAGTTAATTAGTTCCTCTTTTTTTGTATTGTGTTTATAATCACGCTACCACAGACACCGTTGGAAAGAAGCATATAAATAAGAACGGTAGAACCGTTTTTTGTCAGACGACAATTCCCTCCGTGCACACGAATTGGCGGTTTAAGTGATGGAACCGATACTGATTTGGTGTTACTTTCTTTTATTAGGGTCCATGCAGGCAGTTAATCCAGTAACTGCTCTCAAGAATGACTGCCCGCTCGCAGGTAAGATGTATTTAATATTGCTCTCTCTGATTTTAAAAATGTAGCTAAACCACTAAATCGTGGAATGGTATCAGGAGTGGGGAGACAAGTGCGACTTGCAATTTCTTTCTATAAAGAGATATAACAAAGAAATAAAGACGAAAAAAGCTATACTTTAAGTACTTACCGACGTTTTATACGCTGTCATCCGTTGTTTTATGCCACTGGTCACTTGTACTAAGTAGTTTTTAAATGGAGTAATTCACATGCTGTTTATTTATTTATTCATTTCAACTTTTTTTGTGCCAGAGAGGGTTGCTCGGTTTGTTGAGACTTATCTCCACGAGGCCCTATTAAATGTAGTTGTTCAAAACATATTGGTGTAAAATGCAATAATAAGTCTGAATGTATAAAAATCTAGATGTAAAAAGATGCATGTAAACTGAAAATAAAACTAATTTAATAGATAGGTAACGGTAAACGAATAAATTGTTCCCCATGAAAAACATATACAAATAAAATAGGTTAGATGTTACATAGCTAAATATCATAAACTTAAGAATTTCAAAAATTGTAAGATCTTTAGAACATTTGTATAAATTAACATAAATATACAATTTCTTTCACAAATCTTTAAAACTGCTAAATTTGTGTGCATTTCTGTCAAATGGAGGCAACTCATTCCATTCTTTTGTAGCAATACATGAAACTCTTTTCTAATGTATTTCTGTCCTCTTGACGTCACAGACCGTAGAGGATAATTGTGGCCATTTCATATGGCGGTATATATCTCATTCATATAATTGGGTGCTAATCCGTTAGGAGATTTAAATACAATAATTAATCGTTCATATATTGAATGTACATCAAAAGAACATTAAAAGGTCACATTATCTTGCGTGATAAGTTGCGCTTAAGGTAATTATAGCAGCACTGTTTTTGCAGCTTAGTTATCGTATTAATATATCCCTGATTACATGATCCCGATACAAGATTGCAGTAATCGAGGTACGGAAGAGTGTATCCATTATAATATAAAACTCAAGTTGGCACACCAGTATATTGCTTCATTAGAAGGCCAACCTGGTGCTGACAGTCTTACACACATAATCTATTTGGTCTTGTCAGGATAGTTTCATACCTATCCTGGTGCTGACGGTCTTACATACATAATCTATTTGTTCTTGTCAGGACAGGTTAATACCTATCCTGATGCTGACGGTCTTACATACATAATCTATTTGGTCTTGTCAGGATAGGTTCATACCTATCCTGATGCTGACGGTCTTACATACATTATCTATTTGGTCTTGTCAGGATAGGTTCATACCTATCCTGATGCTGACGGTCTTACATACATAATCTATTTGGTCTTGTCAGGATAGGTTCATACCTATTCTGATGCTGACGGTCTTACACACATAATCTATTTGATCTTGTCAGGATAGGTTCATACCTATCCTGATGCTGACGGTCTTACATACATAATCTATTTGTTCTTGTCAGGACAGGTTCATACCTATCCTGATGCTGACGGTCTTACATACATAATCTATTTGGTCTTGTCAGGATAGGTTCATACCTATCCTGATGCTGACGGTCTTACATACATTATCTATTTGGTCTTGTCAGGATAGGTTCATACCTATCCTGATGCTGACGGTCTTACATACATAATCTATTTGGTCTTGTCAGGATCCTGATGCTGACGGTATTACATACATAATCTATTTGGTCTTGCCAGGATAGGTTCATACCTATCCTGGTGCTGACGGTATTACACACATAATCTATTTGATCTTGCCAGGATAGGTTTATACCTATCCTGGTGCTGAGGGTGTTACACACATAATCTGTTTGGTCTTGCCAGGATAGTTCATATCTATCCTGACACCTCAGAGCCTTTTACATTTAACATTTGCAAGTTGATTTACATTCATATGCACTTAGAAGGTCAGTATTTGTTAATGTACGTTACCTTTGTCTTGAACAGACTACAGCATTTAGTTTCGTCTATATTTATTACCATCATATTATTACTACATCTATATATATATATATATATATTCGTATATCTTCATTTAATTTATGAGATAAGTCCGTTATGGTTTTCCCCACTAACATGGAAAAGTTGTATACGTCTCCATACATATCAGCGTTGCAGTGTGATCGACATAAATCAAAGTGATTAATATAGAGTAATAAACGGTAATGGACCAACAATAGATCCCTGCAGTGGCACACCGCTTTGCATGGTCATGCAGGTTGAATGAACCCCATTATAACAAAGACGCTTTGAATTATATCACACAGGTAAGACTTTAACCGTACAAAACAATCTTTGGAGCATTGCTATAGTTTTTGTAACAATGTAGTAGCAAGGTTGACTTAATCAAACGCCTACGTAAATCTATTAGCATTGACTTACCAAAAGTCCTTTTTAGACATCCAACCGTCTATCAATAACTAATAATGCTGTCTCACACGATTGCTTTGCCATGAATCCAGATTGTGCTACTCTTGGTAAATTAAACTGTTCAACCTTTCATGAAGAGATCCATGTACAGGGGTGTTGGAGCGGGGGGGGGGGGGCACTGGGGGCACGTTCCCCCACTTTTTTCCAAAATAGCAAATGTGCCTTACTGGCAAATAAAATGTGCCCATTTGATGAAGAACTGTCTTTTGGATTTCTTAAGCCTTTGTTATTTTAATATTTTATTTTAATAATTTAATTTTAGTCTGTACATGCTATTTCTAAAATAGCATCCCGTATCTTGTTGTAGCACGGTTAACAATAAACAATCTCAATAAATAGTATTGATAGCATACTAACACATCATATATATTTAAGTGATATGGCCGGTGTGTATCAGTTTATAGTATAACGAGTGGTGGTTGTGGAATGAGGAAGTGCCCCTCTGATGTTGTGCTCCCACACTTTTTGGAAGCTTCCTACCCCCCTGTCCATGTACATTTTTGTCCAAAATCTTTTTGAAACTACGGTTATCACTGATATTGGTCTATAATTCCACACGTCTAGTTTCGACCTATTGTCGTAGATAGGTATCACTTTGGCCACCGTCCATCTGGACGCCGGGAAAACATATAAGTTGCGCACTTTTTTTTAACATGTTAGCGCTGATTTTATCGGTACCCGTAGCTTTTGAATTATCAAGATGCTGTAGATACCTAATAACAAATTCATGTGATACTTTAGGAATATTTAACAGAAATCAATTTGAAATCTCTGACAATACATATTGCTTTAACGTTTCCATACTTTTGTTTTCCTGTGAATTCTGGCTTGTCGCAAATTTGTTTGCTACAGATGTAAAAAGAAGTTAAAATAATTTGCGATATCGATATCGTTATTGATATCTGTATCAAGTACCTGTAAGACAGATGTAGCCCAACATTGTCACGTATTCCCCATTGATTGTACATTTCTCAAAGCTTGCCAGATATATATTAATCTTTCCATTATTCTTTAAGATTTCATTTTTACAACGGGTCTGTTTGGCAAGTCTGTGTTGCAGTGTTTGAAGCTATTTTGACGATGGATATACTGTATGGGCTGGGTTAATAAGAACATTTCTTAGCACTTTATGTTCGTTGTAGAATAGAAGGAACATGTCTTGAGAAGTTTAACATTAAATGTTGATATATAACATAATTGCATTTTATTTTTTTGTAAATGTTTCATGATTAACAGCTTATTATCCTGCATAAAGCTTGATAACTTTCCAGATAATACAATAACTTTATCAGCAATTGTTTTTATCAACAATGTTGTTATTATGGCATCGTCTATACCCGCGCTGTATCATACATTGCTTTCAGTGTGAGTTTGCATGCTGTGTCATTTGTTGAAAGCTACGGGCGATTGAATACTCCAAGAGTATCATATCCATATGATCCACTTCTGATTCGCTTCGTATGTGTAGTTTTGCAAATGAATGCTCTATATCACCTATCCACGTACAAATGGTGGAACATTTCCATGACTGACATTAAATATGTTTGACTAAAATAAAAACCTACTCCAAAATCATATGTATATAGTAGCTTAATATATATCACCTCAACTTTCATTGCGACACGTATCCAGCGTGACTAAGTACAGTACCGTGAATGCATGGTATAGCCTTGTCAAATGTAAGTGCTATTTAAAACTCACAAAAAATACGTGTTGATCTCATAAACTTGAACTTCCTCAAAACGGAATTCCCTTATCTGGAAACGTGTTCTCTAAAAGGCAGTATTGCGTACTTTGTCTAGTGAGATTGTTGTTGCTTCTTGTACCATGTTCATTAATTCTATACTTCTTTCAATGTGGGGTCTTTTCCCCGCTTTTGCACTTCCCATTTGACTTTATCACGCTTTGTCTTTTGTATCTGAACCTGTTACTTTCCCTTGAACCCGAATAGTACGGTCGGCATCACATGATATGGCAAGCCATCAGTCTCAAATCGTGCAGGAATCGACATATACCGATTTAAATCGACATATACCAATTCATTAAACTGGAATAAGTCGATTTAAATCGGTAGAAGTCAATTTTAAGCTGCTGGAAACTGGTATAAGTCGAAGGAAATTGGTATATGTCGATTCCCCGCGATTTAAGACTGATGGCCCGCCATAGCAGCCCTCCTCACACTACATATCAAGTTGCTTTGCTGCAGCTAAAACTTTTGTCAGCCTAACGAGGGCGAATATCTCAGTCTATGATAACAACTGAGACATTTGTACCACTATTCAGCCCTGCAGGTTACTTCATATTCTTTACAGGCCATGCACTCGGACGAGGCTGACTTTATCAATAACGTTTCTCAAAGTGTGTGTACTTTAATGCCATTTCCAATGTGGGTATTTGTTCTCACGCTTGTTGCTACAATGTTAGGGTTTATTACTTTTGCAACAATCCGGCTTGAATAATTGTCTTCGTCGCTATTTTTCTTGTATATTATGCGGAATGACTTCACGAATAACACGATATCAATCCATGTTGGATCAACTTTATATTAAGGTCGCTATGTAGCTTTTTTAATTTTTACTTTTTACTATAACGTTAACATTCATAGCAGCCTCTCAACTAAGATAATATACTATCTTGTTTAGAAGCTTTTGTCGTGAATGGACTGTTAAACTTGTTAACAAGATTCAAATGCTGCATGCATTCTTGGCTGCTTTTATAGTGAGTCCATATGCTGGTAATCGTATTCTAGCAAATTAGTTACTTTAACTACTACTGTTGTCTCGTACTACAAGTCTGAATGTGTTGTTCGCAGGCGCGTAGCCAAGGGGGGGGGGGGTCGAAGGGGGCGACCGCCCCCCCCTTGAACATATTTTTTTTGTATGTTTTTATGATATCGCTAGTAATTTCAAGCTTCTAGATGGGAAGTGCCATTTCCAGCGATCTGGGAGGCAGTTTGAGCCAATTTTTTTTTTACGCATACCGCCAACTTATGGTGGCGCTACGCTTAGATAGTTTTCAATGCAGAATCTACGCGCCTGGTTGTTCGACATATTTCCCAAGTTGATGTCTGTGTTACTATTTATGAATTGATATCCATACAGATGTTCCAGCGTGTGGACCAACAGGTGTTTGTAATTGCTCTGACAGTGAAGCTTATTGTGGGGATAAAGGTTTGGTTGCCTTGCCAAGAAACCTGTCATCCGACTTGCTTTACATGTAAGTGTGAGTACGTAATTACACGTAGTATGTGACAAGTTCTAGGCCTATGTAACACCCGTAGGCTGGGATGTACGTTCAATGTTTCTTGGCTTCACCTCATGTGATTGGACCACTGTAGCAAGGTGTTAATTAAAGTAATAATTTTGGAGGTGGGCTATGATTTGGCCAATAAACACGTCGAATAAAATCCCATGATAGTGTCCGCCACGTCTCTAGGGCAACTTTTTCAGCCACGATAAGCGTTTGAATAAGAATTGTCTCATGATCATTATACCTTCATTGTCAGCATTTTAATTTATTCAACTCAACAGCCAATCAAATTGAACTTTTGTCGTTTATTATGGAGTGATCGACATTGTAATTTGTAGGCAACCTAACTGTATATTTCTACTGATGTTTGTTTTGTTCCGATAAAATATACTGAAGGTAGTTTGTGTAAAGAAGTGCACGATCAAATGATATGTAAAAACTTCGAAATCCTGCCTACAACACTCACATGGCTCAAGCAGAATAATGTGCTAGAATTGACCTTAGAAACCCATATCTTACTTAAGTCATTTCAAATTTTAGAGTGTCTTAAGGCGTCTTCGTTCTTTTACTCACGAGTTTATGCATTTTTCTTTCTGTACAGAACCTTTTTTAGGAATGCAATTGAATGTGTTCCCACGAACTTTTTCGAACGATTTACCAATCTGAAACAATTGTAAGTATTTTCTTTCTTATATTCAGTTTCCAGGAGCATGACTGATACAGATTCTGGCCACACATAACTTGTATAGCAGTGTACAATGCAGTCACTAGCTTTCAATATGTACCATGATTGCAACTGAAATTCTTTAATTTGTATAGATTACTTTCATTATAAGAAGAATACTGTTATTTTTCATTTTGTGTATGATACATCAATTGATATATCACTTTATAAGAATATCTTGTTCTTCACTTATATTTCCTTCACAGACAATTCAATAAGAATCATATTCGAAGATCATTTCACCTTCCGAAAAGTCTAGACAAGCTGTGAGGAGAAAACGTTTGCAATACAACTAACTATTAAATATATTAATAGCTAAATATTTTAGAATACAGTTATTATTTTTTTAGTGTGTAAAATCTCAAATTTGGCCAGCTACTATTCGTGGTTCTAACGTTTTCTACTAAAAAAGTATAGCAAAACATAAGTTTCTTATATTTTGCAAGAAAGTATAGCTGTCTTTGTATATCTTTACGTGTATATAAGTATTCGGACAAACAGCTACCACACTAGAAATATGAATGTGTATGTATGAATGTATTTTAATTCCTCCTGCGAGCAGGAAATCGCGAAGAAGCCTCATTGGCTTATCAAAGCCGCAAGCTGACCGAAGTCAATCCCTTACATTCATATTTAACGTCCATGATTTTGAATTGTCAATTGACAACAACTCTATAACTGGACGACATACATTAATCTTGGAGTGACTCGAACCGGGGACCTTATGAGTCCCCGGTTATTTAATATAAATAATTAAAAAAATCGACAAAAGTTGTTGGTACTTGAATCCGACATTACGAATTTCATTTCGGACACTGTACGTATATATAACTATAGAAAAAGGGAATATAATATAATGAAACAGTTTGATACACCTGTGATTAAACCGTGTTTGTTATTTTAATTAATTATTATTTCTTATTTCATTGCAGTTACATTGAATATAATCAACTCGAAGAAGTAAACAATTTCTTTATTCACTGCGATAATTTACAAACTGTGTAAGTCAAAAGTGTATACCTAAACCTATATCTAACTTATAATTAATATAACCAACTCATGATTGGAGCAGGTAAGTCCATGTACTCTTCCCACGTGATCTGCCCATATGATGTAACGTGTATCATTCTGTTGTTTCATCATAGTAGATCATCAAATTAAACAAATATATATATATATATATATATATATATATATATATATATTATATATATATATATATATATATATATATATATATATATATATATATATATATATATATATATATATATATATATATATATATATATATATATATATATATATATGTGTGAAATGTGAATATATGAGATATTGAAGAAAGTGTAACGTAGCGCAATATTTTAAGCCAGAAGGTTAGACTATTGCTACTTTTCCAAATAAATCCATTATTATTCTGCTTTATTGTTTTTTGTCTCCTTAGATCGCTGATCGGAAATAAAATAAGAAACATACCAGAACATGTCTTTCAAAGATGTTCCAATCTAACAGTACTGTAAGTCCCATTCCACTACTTTTACAGCTAACCAAAGGCAACATTAAGAGAAAATAACATGACATGAGGAAACAGGAGAACTTGATATGAAAAAGCTTTAGATTTAGGCCCATTTGGTTAAAAGCGGCACAAGTGGGCGTCTTGCGGCCACAAACAGGTGATTTTAAATTATTCGTAATGTTTCCTTTTCTCATGGTAGAATAAAAAAGGTGACGTATGATATCATTTATTTGAACATATACATTGTTAACTAATTTCGTGACGGGTGGTGCCAACGTGGATCGTTGCATGTTTGTACTTTCCTACACCCTTGTTCTACTTCCACAGAAATTTAGACGCAAATCACTTGTCACGACTTTGGAACTACAGTTTTGCCGGGCTTGACTCTTTAACAACGTTGTACGTACATGTGCTACTCAATAGAATATTGTTATCATCTTTTTTTTGGTACATACTTTCTAATAAAAGCATTCCGCTGGTGTACGAACATTTTAGTATCAAGCTTCATAAATTTTATACTGGTTTAAGCGTGTAATGTAAAAAAAGAAATATAATGTAAAATATATATATATATATATATATATATATATATACCCCCACGAAGAAAGAATTGGCCGAATTAATGCAACTTATCTTGACCAACAATAATCTGGTATTTGGCAACAAACACTACCTCCAAATTCATGGCACCGCAATGGGTACCAAAATGGCACCGTCTTTTGCCAACATCTTTATGGCAAACCTCGAGAAAGAATTTCTATCTCGACAAAACTTGAAACCACACACGTGGTTACGTTACAATGACGATATCTTTATGATATGGACCCATGGTGAGGCAAATCTAAAACTCTTCATTGATGACATAAACTCGTTTCATCACACTATCAAATTCACTGCTGATTTTTCTGGACATGGCGTTCACTTCCTGGACACCACTGTGACCCTACAAAATGGTTCACTCAAAACAGACTTGTTCAATAAACCCACGAACAAGCACAACTACCTCTTACCAAGCAGTTGCCATCCACGTCACTGTACCAGAAATATTCCGTACAGTCAAGCGTTGCGCATTCGACGCATTTGCTCCTCTGAAGTCAATTTTGATTCACGCACTATAAAGAACTGTCACAACACCTCCTAAACAGACAGTATTTTCGAGGTACTATTGAAAATGCCATCAAAAAGGCTAAAAGCGAACCCCGTACCGAAACATTGACGTACAAAACTCGTCAAACCAGTTCCAAAAGGGTACCATTGGTTACTGAATTCCACCTTGGTCTCCCACCACTGGCTCATATTATTCAGAAGAATTTTCACCTACTTCAAGGCACCGAAAGCCTGAAATCAGTTTTCTCAGAATTACCTGTCATCGCTTTTAAAAGACCCAACAACCTACGGGATATCTTAGTTCGGGCATCCTTTCGGGATGACACCCCATTAGGGGAAAGCAAAACAGAAACTACAGGATCATCGCCCTGTACACAAAATTGCAAAACGTGCTTACTTGTCGATTCGACCGGGGCCTTTCAGAGCAACCAAACCAAACGCACGTTCCAAATTCGGCACAAAATTACTTGTCTATCCAAAAATGTCATTTACCTCATCTACTGCAATATTTGTAACTTACAATACATTGGAGAGTCAAAAAACACTCTTAGAATGAGAATGACACAACATAGATCGGCGATCAAAACAAAAAAGATCTACCAACCTGTTGCAAATCACTTCAATCTCCAAAATCATTCTATTGAGAATTTGCGTGTTATTGCCATTGACCAGAACGATTCTTGGACAGATAAATCTAGGAAAGCGAAAGAAAATTTCTGGGAACTAAACCTAAAGACCACAGCACCATCCGGTTTAAACATCAGAAACGATTTGCCGTCCCAGATAAACCAAAACAATTACTTTACAATTACGACGGAATCGGGTTAAAATAATCCGACGCGGATTAAAATAATCCGAATTTCTAAAACTTCTGCTCAATTCAGCAGAAATCAGTAAGTCGCTTTGCCTTTACAACCATGCCGACATCTTCCCTATAAAATAGTTTCCTTGTCACTTTCGGTGATCATGCACTAAAGAAGAGCTGGATTTGCTCGAAAGCTCTGCAAAAACCATACATTGGATGTTTTACTTCCAATCACTTACCTAATTCTATTATTGTATCTCATTCGAGATCCAGCCTTTCTCTAACTGCAGCATAGTTGTTTAACAGTTTTTCCGTTATTCCTATATATATATATATATATATATATATATATATTTATTTATATATATATATATATATATATATATATATATATATATATATATATATATATATATATATATATATATATATATATATATATATATATATATATATATATATATATATATATATATATATATATATATATATATATATATATGGCGCTATACTTCAATCTCAATTTCAAATACTAATTTTGACCTTCGCTCCCGACAGAAGTATGCAATGGAATGCTGGGCCTTACTTCCTTTCTGAGGAATCAATATCAAGAGTGTGTTCTACCCTTGAAAAATTGTAAGTATGTAGCTAGTATATAGCTTTCTCTGTAAATCTAACCGGTCGAGTAAAAAAACATCCCAATTACTGGTTTTATGGCATGGGTTTAAAGCCTCCGTTATTATGTTAACACGTCAGCTTAATTACAACAAGCAATTTAACTGGTACTCGTTAATATCAAAAATATTGAAAACAAATGTAAACAAGGTAAGAAATATATAAGAAAACTAACTTACCAAGTATTGATTCTCTTGCATCTAACTGTTATCAGCAGCCTTTCGTAGCTAATATCGCAGCCAATAGCGAAAGAGTTACAAATCGACTTTCTCGTTTTACTGTGCAGATGTAATTATATTAAAAAGACGGTTTACACAAAACTGTTACTCAGAGATATCATGATGTCACAAACGATATGATTTCTTCATGATTCCAAATGACCTTTACAATAGTATAAATATACCTACTGACAACTATCCCCCCTTACCCCAGTGCTGTCACGGACGTCCACGCAAACGCAATTTCCACTATTAAACCCGTACCCGTAGATAGTACAGGGGTTACGATAGTAAAATAAAAACGGGTTGTCTGCAGAGGTAAGCTGGTTTACAATACAATACAAAATGTCAAGGTTAGCAAATACAATTGTGATAATGCTAAGTGATTGAACACCCTATGATAAATTCTATATAGCGAACGACGCCCCTCCATTATCACCCTCAATGCGCAAGTTGTATTCATCTCTGGCATATTTCCATTATTGGCATTTTTCCGTTACTGGTATATTTCCATTCTGCATCTCTGTAGCTTCATAGATTTTATTATGAACTATGGCGTAACTGTCTTTTAATGTTGTCATATTAAGTTGGGGACAAAGTTTTTTTGGCAAACGTTTGGCAGACTATCAACTTTAAGCAGAGTATTACCTAGTGCATAAGTGCATAAGGTATAGCAAAGATTTACGTAAATTAAAATATACCTAATGCCAACGTGCTATTATGTTTTTCACTTAGGTCGATCTCAAGTGACAGACTACCTTCAACTCTTCTACGAAATTGTACAGGGTTGATTGTTTTGTAAGTAAACACGACATCTGCCAGCTTTATTTTGATTGGTGATCTATCACCTGTATACCAAACGGTTAATGGCTGTGAAAGTCTCTCCATTGTCAAATGTAAACCTCCTTCAAGATCTTCCACCTTGAACATCATTTCATATCTTGGAATAACTCTTGGAACGGAACAAACCTGTGGGTATGAGACCATTTAAAGTAGATCCGCTGAAAGTAGAAGAGGTCAGTGAAAGGCAGAGATATATATTCTCTGATAACATCACGATTATCAGGTTTCCCGGCCACACATATACCTATTAAGAAACTCACGTGTATTCACTTACAAGAAGTGAAACCAAAAATATATTAAATTTGGGGTAAACGCGTAAGTGGAAATTTTGAGTGTTAAACTCATTCGACTACAGTATGCTTTTTTTGTTACTACTCAGTATTTCTGTGTAAAAGGATACACATATTTGGATTAACTTACGTGTATTTGTGTGTTAAACATAGACGAAAAAAATTGTCGCAAAAATTAACCAGGTGTCGCGGCAGTCCTATACCTTGCATGGCCTTTTGATCTGGGTTAAAAGACATCTCAACGTCATCATACGAGCCGTGAAAATTTTGACGACCGTTTATGACGAAATATTGGTGCCAATTGTATTATTTGGATTTATTTTGAAAATGTGAGATCATAGCGTTATTATGGCTTTCGATTTTGTTTCTTTCTTCAATTGGACACATTACCACATTATATTCTCCACAATTAAGGTAATGTTTGCATATGCAGTTAAATCTTCTTTGGTTTAGTCAATTATGTGAGTGTATCGAAACAATATCAATGATGAAGACTCTGTAATTTTGCAGGATATTGGTTGGATTCGCTCTCATATTGTATCAATACTAAAGTTGAAATGTGTAACTGCATATTACATGTTATTTGTAACGAAAAAAAGTCATACAAAAAGACTTAGTTCTGGTCCCAATGACGTCTGAAGGAGATGTGTAAAAGATTTACATAGCATGAGTATAAAAGAAGAATCTACATGTCCTCCAGATATTAATTTTTGGTGGCACCCTTATATACATGAGTACTGGAATCCCTTTGCTACAAATTGAAAAAAAAGGTAGAAAGATAAACAAGATATGCCATGCACACAGAAACATGTGCAGTGTTTAGCTTACAAACGTATCCGTCAGATGAAGAAATAAACAACAGAACCTAAATAATAAAAGCAATCAGGAGATTTGAATAGAAATGCAGGCTGCACGTACGACTTTACTCTCCAAAAATGAATGTTTAATTGATTCACAATACCGATTTTCTTGATGTAAACTGAGCCATCTCTTCTTTTATTCGTACACAGTGACTTACAATATACCACCTTGTTTGAAATTCCGGAAAGTTTCTTTCACACAATTCAAGGAATTAGTACGATGTAAGATATACTGCTGTTTCTTCTTTCATTGTTAAGAGATGTTTAGAAATTAGTAAGTTAACCGACAACCACTCCAATAACAAGAGTCAAACGAGGTAAAGCTGTTGTTACGGTATCAATTAACACAACAGTTTTACACATTGCAACCATCAAGATTAACTTTAAATGACTAGTTTCACTAGAATTGATTGACCTTTGGTTCCCATCATCTTCATGAAGTCTCATTTCACAGCACTACCGAAAACACCTTGTCGTATCAGTTATTTTAATCACTAACTTATTTTCCCATGACAATGACATTGACCATAGCCAATGTTTAAGTTACCGAATCATAGTGAGTCACTATCTGCGTTTTCGTTTCATAATTTGATGAAATCATTCCTGTAAAGTCTGCCGTCTGTTCTGTTTTACAGACATATGTCATCTATCAAGCTGAAGACGATACCAGAACGACTGTTTGAATCCACTTCAGTTAATAAGGTTTTGTAAGTTTCATGACTAAATAGGCCAAGTATCTCTTCTAAAATTTGCCTTTAACTAGAAAATATTTAAGCGATGAAACAAACGTACAGGAGAAAACCAATAATGCTTGGCCACAAAGGTACGGTAAATTTCGACAAGAACCTAGTCTTAAACTTATCTGTTGCGTATACGCCTGTGTGGATATACTTAATAGGATTGGCATTGTTCTAATTAGCACAGATGACAGCCTTTGTTGCATCAAAGATCAGTCGGTTCATTAACGTCAAAAGTAGAGAAAATGGTTCCATTCATTACACTGAAAATTTACCCAGATGATATTATCCAGTGAGAAAGATGGGAACTGTGTTGAGGTGTCACATGGGAGCGGCTGTTTAGGCTTGGTTTCGGAAACTATTCCTAACTGCAACAATAAAATTTATTTGTGTCTTCAACATTTCAGAGACATCGGAGACAACGATTTGGAAGAAATTCCTGCTAAATTGTTCACGATTAATCCGAAAGGTCACTATATGACAGCACTCTTTCTGTGTGGTAATAAGCTTAAAACTCTGCCGAGAGGACTGTTCGACAATGTTCATTATCTTCAAAATCTGTGAGTTCAAGAAATTAATTTTTCTTTCATAGAGAACGGAGGAAGTGTTAAAGATCCGGTCGTCATTGAAAATAAACCACAGCTGACATGCGGGCCTCAGTTTCTAATGACCATGTATACTGACTGCATCGCTAATACTCTTAACAATAAACTTCGAAATAATATAGAAACACTTACCAACGTTATAAACTCGCAAATGGACTCGTCATATTGAAATATGTTTAAGGTAGACTATAGTTTGTGATAAGGCGGGTTTTTCTGTGTTCATGTTACATATTCTGTAATTTTGTACCAGTTAGGTGCGTCCCTTTCAATAGGATCCAAATTAGACTATACATTAAAATTTTTGTTTATAAAATGGCAGCTAACAATTGAGGTTATCATTAACGATATTGTGAAACGTTTAGGTAGTCACTATGTAATAATCTAGTACAGCCTTGGGTAAGTTCTCCTATACATATGATAGTTCTAAAACTTTCTAAAAATATCTCTGTATTCGGTTTGATTGTGCACGACACAGTGCGAAGGAAAGGGAAATTCAAGCTATCGTGATGTTAAACTTCCTGTTGGCATTATGAAACGACACATCGATAAAACGGCTGCTTCTTATACAAAGTTTAAGTAGGTCGATAAGGGGTTGCTTATAACTTTTCATTGAAAAGCATTTCTATCATTTAAGTTGGTGATGCTGATGGATATCTTAATATATATTTGCCATAGATCAGTTTCAGTCAACCAATTTTTGGGTCAAATGTTTGAAACAGAACGAACCCTTTTTAAATTAAAAAATATCTACCTTCAGTTCTACCTTTGAGCGGGAAGAAATGGTGGACCAGCGTTAAGTTCATCCGAAATAAGAATGCAAGATTTATGTTATAAAATGCGGGGATTGATTTTTATGAGCAGTTGTATCGGTTTTTCTTCTAAGGTTGCTTAATAATCGCAAGACTGTAATACACCAATGCTAACCTCACTTTGGACGAGATGAAATAGTCCAGCGCTTTGTTCAACAGAACCACGAAAGTAACACGAGACACAATTATGTGCCCTTGGATGAGTCGTTGTGTAACTTTGGTAAAACAGAAATAGAAAGATAAACAGATCTTTTCTCTTTAGCTGCAGAAGTCCCGCATTAAGAAGTACTCTTAAAGGACGATGGTGTAAAGATGTTTGTAATTTAACAATTGCGTCCTTTAATTAGAATGTATGTCTCTACACCAGCTCGTGAGCAACGTGATTGTTATCATTTTGTGCGAATATACGTCAATGAAATCATCATGAAAATTCACAGTATGCATCTATTGTATGTTCTCAAATAGGCGACAGATGATCATTAAACGTTAATTCCTTTCGAATAAAGAATTTTAGTAGGTTTACGTTTCTACGATCTCAACCTGCACATTTGTTCTTCCTAACACAATGATAAAACAGATTTCTCCACGACAACAACTTGAAAACTCTACCGGGATCTATACTGGCTGCAACATCTTTGTCTAGTCTGTGAGTAGAGTTGTGTTCTATATAAATATAGATATAAATAACGAAGAAACGAAAGGTCGGAAGAGAAAACGACTGGCCACGTATTGGAACAGTCTGAACTAGTCGTAAAGCGTCCCGAAATAATGAAACTTGAATGAGCAGAAAATTGTGAACGACAACGCTATGACATTACACGCATTAGTTCAAGCTCGTTTAGGCCACCGCTATAAAACTGATCATAAGGTTCACCCACACTTTAGGGCTTTCTTAAAAGGCGTTTGCAATTTTACTACAGTCACATTTCTGTACTTTATTTATATTAATAAATATGTGTTCAACTATACTTCTTTATAATGCTCTCTTGGTAGACGATAGACTATTTCTCGTTGGAAGATGAAACAAACAAACAGACGTCCAACCAACAACCATCCGATAAACAAAATAAGTTCCCAACACATGTATTTAGTAATCCTAAGTAAACGTTGTGACGATTCAAATGTTAAATGGTTATACGTCGTATCAATTGCACTAATATTTCCAAATATTTCAGGTATCTTTTTCAGAACAACATAGACTACCTGACGGAACCATTATTCGGCAATAATAAACGAAATTCTACATTAAAAGAAATGTGAGTATAAAAGTTTTAGCAATTTAAGGAACACACACATGTGTTTATGTATGCTACATAACTGCGAAAAATCAAATCAGCTCGAGTAGCGACCACCTTATTAGTGTGTTGTCACAGCTAACTTTTTCTCAATAATGAGGGAAAGTCCCTACATTTGAACAGAGACGTCAACGCCTAGCTGTGTGTCTGTATATATATTTTTTAAATTTATTACCTCCTTTGTCGATAAAGAAAACTATGTTAGTCAACGAGCTGTCCCTGCGTATGTATAGCGATATGCGTATAACGCATTGCATTTTTCGACAATTACTTATATTTTGACAAGATGGGAGCAACTTCATCGTATTGCGTCGTATACACAATGGTACATTGGTTGCACAGCCTATTCAAATTTCAATGGACACTGATATTAAGCACTATCTTAAAAACTCTCGACTTGAATCGATATCTGAAATAGAAGCTTTACTAGGACAGCGGCGTAACTACGAGTAAGGAAAGGTCGTGTGGGTTACGTGTGGGTGCCTGTGGGTCTAAGGATCACTCTTTAAATCTGGTCATTGACAGTAATAGCAGATCCCTTTACAGTACCCTTTTCCATCCACACCCTTGCCTCCAAAAAACCTGATATGTTACTTGAAATATACTGACATCTTTGAAATTACATTGAGATAGAATCACGATGTTTCATGAGCTCAGAATCCATATTTCATTGTAAAGAAATAGCAAATTGATCTAACGTTTATTTCAGCCTTTTACAAGATAACCCCATCCGTCGATTATCGTCAGCAGTTCTTGATGAAATGATCGACGGAGGTACCATGTGAGTTAATTTTCCTATCATTCCAAGCCTTTCATATATTGATATCGACTTTGCACTTCGCCCTGTATCCCGTGGACATAAAAAAGCCAAGATGTACTTTGTCAGCTATTAATTATTTACTCATCTATACATTTCTAACATTCTTTGCGTCAGCATATGGATTCACAGGATTGTAATTTCCATTTTATTTAATCTCTTATTTGAATCGCAGGGATCAGCAGATCTGTATTCAATTTGACTGCCTAATAATTATCACATCGATGTTGCTTTACAATTGGACTTATGTATTTCTATATAGGTGATCAACGTGAAAGGTTAATGATTTACGTCGCAATGTTGTAAGTTGGTCTCGCCTTATGAAACCAGCATACACACAAAGTTGTTAAATTGTTGTGATTTTAAACTAATTTAGCCGATTCACTAATGACTTAACACTGTTATCGAAATAACAGTTTGTAGTTGCTGAAGACTAACATTGAAATATTCCAATAACTCTCACCACGATTCATTTTAAAATATGTAGGTATCTATCTTGTGAACACCTTACAATGCCCACGATTCGGGAACAACTGAATGTGTAAGTTTATTCAATTATCTCTATTTTGGTATTGCTGATGAGTGTAAAAAAATATGCCACTATGCAATAATGAACGACTTAGTACCTTCCTCTGGTGACAATCGGTGGAAGTGACCCCTCCCGCTTTACTACTATTTACGTTGTACCGGAGGGAGCCGTTACTCAACGCAGCTGTGAAAAAAAAACAATTGCATACTTGTTAATAATTAATTTTAATCCCTAACTACACATCGAAGAGTTACTATGTCTTTTCTCTGCACGGTTCAACCCGTTTTGATGTGTACACTGTGACGTGCTAAACGAGCAAAATAGAGATCAATGGCTAAGAAAAAGAATGTTACTTAACTCATAAACATTGTGCTGATAAATGGATTAATGATATTTATTACAAAGATTATCAATGATATTAGAATGCAAAGAAATCATTTTATGTTACCTCCTAGTAGCAACCCCGACCTCGCATTTGAAATTCGACTGCCAGCTGTGGTTTCGTGTAAACGAACAGTATAGTAGTCTCCCTAAATAAGCGAATGAAAATATATCATATTTATACATAATGTCTGCACCATTTGGTTCTAGAACATGTCTGCGTCCATCGACTGTAATGGTAATGAACATCAGCTACGACGCTGCCCGTTGGTTCCAGGCTAGAGGATTTAGTTGTATCGGAACTAAGGTGGATAATCTCCGAGAGTGTACATCTTGTCCAACTGGCACATACGGTGGACACGTAAATGACGACACTTGCCAGGCTTGTCCACGTGGTATGTATTGTCACTGGTGAACCTCTGGCAAACTTTTTTGTTTATAAACATTGAAGCCACAGTTCTCTTTTGTTTTTGGTTTGATATTTATAAGAGGATGAAGTGATGGTTTGTTCGTATTTTGGTGTTGATGCTTGTCAGTTAATACTCTTCAACTAACAGACAAGTTTGCAAAGGCTCGTTTATCTCTAACTAAGAAAAACAGTTTTTGTATAAGAAGTAAAGTATGAATGGACATTCGCTATAACTTCAACATTATTTGTCACACATGATTGCCATATGGAACTCTAATTATTACAAGTCTTTCCGTATCTTTTCACAGGTGGCTTTTATCAAGATCAAGTTGGCCAATACTCCTTGGATGGAACGTCCATGAACTGTAAAAATTGCACTGAAGGAACGTTTGTAAGGGACGGTTCAGGAAAAGACCCTCTGAGCTGTAAAGTTTGTCCCACTGGAACAAATAAGAACGGATTGGCAGGATTTCGAGCTTGCTCATGTTTGGATAACTATTTCAGGCGTGATCGTTTTGATAAATGTGAGCTTTGTCCACAGGAGGGTGTACATTGCAAGAATGATTACATGGCCATAGGCCAAGGCTACTACTGGAACTGGAGTTACACAAATATTGATGAATACAAACGATTTGTAGAAAACCTTCTGACATTTAATGACTCGTACAAAAACGATACTACGAGATTTAATGGATCTCTTCCCATAGCTCATAAATGTTTGAAGAGCGATAGATGCGCTAATGACGTTGATCAAATCACAGGAAATTGTGCGGAAGGCTACATTGGTTGGATGTGCACAAACTGTGACGAAGAATTCTTCCCTATATTTGGATTTTGTCGTCCTTGTCCAGCTCTTAAATATTTCATTTTGGAATCTTCAGTCATTTTGATCATTCTTGCTCTTTTCCTCTTTCTTCTGTTCAAAACTTATCGTAATCAAAAAAGACGGTCTAGATCCCTAGTAGACAGTACGTTGGCCTTGACCAAAATAGTTCTCGGATTTTATCAAATTATGGCAGAATTTTGGGAATCTATAGATGTTATCTTTTGGCCACAGTTTTTTAGAAGCATTGCTGCATGGCTAGATGTTTTGCAATTTAATATTTCAAGCATACTGATAAAGCCTAAGTGTTTCTGGCCTGCATTTGAGCTAACACCGTACACAGCTTTTACTCTGGGCGCTATGTTTCCATTCTTTTCAATGGCTTGTGCCATTCTTGCTATTGGTGCGGTAAAACTTCACGCAAGAGTTTCAGAAAAGAAGAGCCCTGCAAACGTTGACGATATTACTTCCCGCTTGCAACTTCACCAAAATAATATTCTTACCTTTCTGGTTCTTATATTGTTTGTCACTTACACATCCACTTGTAACGTTACCTTTGCACTTTACGGCCCTACTTGCGACACGTTTTCTCTTGATGAGTTTGGTGTTTATAACATTAGCATATTGCGGTCTGATTACTCAATAAACTGTAACACGACCACCCATCGTCGTTTCCAAATCGCTTCGTACTGTTCGTCAATATATGTTATTGCACTTCCGGCAGTTCTGTATCTTCTCTTGTGGAAACATTCTCGTCGAAATGGCAGCAGCGAGCTTCATGAACACAACAATGATGACTCACCTAAGTGGTTGAGATTTCTGAATGAGAATTACCAGTCTGATTTCTGGTACTGGGAAATCATCGAACTTGTCCGTAAAGTGTCACAGACTTTCGTAATCGTCATATTTGGATGGAATGGTTATTTTTCTGTCACAATTACGTTAACATTGGCTGTTATCTTCCTGAGTTTACATATTTCCTTCAAACCGATGAAAGACAGGGTTGAGTATTACTTACAGGTGGGTTTGAGTACTAATTGTAGAATTAAAGACGCACATGGCCCTTTTTTTGGGAAGACAGAAGTACAGTGCACCAACTTAAATTTGAATATACGGGAATGTGGAGCGGTTTGTATGCTGTTGTTAAGCATGAATATTTATTTCAGATTGTCTTGATGGGGAAATGTTTTCATTTAGCATATCTACTACTAATAGTCTTAGCCTTTTCGTAAAGAGAGGAAAGTGGAAATGTGGTGGGATTGAGGGTAGGGAGGTAGACATGGTACTATCTCGCGTGCTTTGGTGGTTCTGAAGACATATGGTAAACGGTATTCAAAATGTTACTCATTATTTGTAAAATAGCTGTTCATATTAGAGATACTTTGACTCTTTTCAGCTGATGTCCCTTTGGGCCATTTTCTTCAACATGCTTGTAGCAGCAGTTCCAGCTCCGGAATCTTTCACTGGACAATTCTCAACCGATATCCTGGTCACGTTTCTGGTGATTTTAAACACCAGTGTTATTGTCATTGCACTAGGTGAGTGATGTCAAGATTATTTATAAAAAACACAATATTTGCTACGACAGTTGTCGGAAAGACTATTATTAAATGGTTATAAAATGGTTATTAGAAGCCCATTGAGGATAATTAAGAGCAAAGAAGCATATTCAGACACAAAAAGGCATACTCTCTCCGCGTCCAAGTTATTTGCAACCTTTACCTACTACCAAGGATCCAAGGCGTGATAAGTTTAAATATCCGATCAAGCAGTCATTGTAATTTAAACCAGTTCCTAAAAATATGGATAATTTCAGAAATGTCTCTTTTCAGCTGTGACCGTCTTGAAGATGGGTAAAATTATTTACAGTAGAAATTGTCTCCGAAGAGGAAACAGCGGGTACCGAACTAACGAAGGTCAAGATGAGCACTTCTACGATGAAGTCCAACCTCTTATCAATTGAAATCTGCACCAGTGTACAATATATCACTTGGAGTTATCCCTATCTACAAAGGTTCTGTCTTGCGATAAGCAGTTGAGAGTGGCACTTGGATTCCGATCTGTTGCATTCATTTCATTGGAAACGGTTGAAGTTGCGGCCTCGTTGATATAGCCAGTTGTGTAAAAAGCATACAGTAAATATCGCATAAGGGAGATTAATGCTGGTTACATGCTATTGACATATAAACCTAGATGAGATATATGCCACACCGTTCAGCCATTTCCTCATCCACAATTTTGTAAACTTTTCATTACACTGCAATAATATTGCAACAGGGTATATGTCAGTGCATGACTATGTGTTTGGATCAGACAAAACTTACGTCATGTAAATATGTATTATTATTAAAATGATTATTATTAGTTGTTATTATTATTATTATTAATACTTATTCAGAATGCCATTTTGCACCGCTTCAGATGCAAATGTGAAGTATTTTAAATTGAGGTTTATTCATGATCGTACTTTAGGAACGTATAGACTTAATTAAATGCTTAATTTGCTTAATATAATGCTTAATTTAATGGGGAAAGTTGATAGCCCTCTTTGCACTTTCTGTCATATTCATACTGAGACCATAGAGCACTCTTCTGGTCATGTCAGGTCACTTCTAGTTTTCTTTTAGACTGTGAGCAAAACTATTTTGGGTGGCAGTTTATATTTTCGAAAAGAAACATTTTCTTTGGTCGAAGTCACGTTAGTTATAATCCTATTAATTTCTGTATTCTGTATTGTTAATATTATATCTTTGATTGTAAACTGAACAATAACATGCCAGATTTCAAAATTGTTTTCCCCCCAAAATGAAGTTCATTATAAAAGTTGAGAAACACATTGCTTACAATAATAGAACTTCAAAGTCTTGCAGAAATAACCATAAAGCATTGCAACGAAGTCTTCCTAATTGCATTGATGAATTGGAAGAATTAATTTTTGAGAACATTATACTGTATACATTATATTGTCCGTGTATGAATTATGTAACATACGTACTGTATTTCATGAATTATATCTGAATAAAGGAGATGGAAAAAACAATCTTCTTCTTATCATGATTATGATTTTTATTATGATATTGTTATTCTTAGTGTTATTATATGATATAATTATTATTATTTTATTATTAATGCCTTCAAAAAACAAGGAGGCCGACCACCTTCATCGAGCCAATCCTCATTTACTCATTCTCGTTCTACATGTATGTGAACCAACATGCCTATCGCGCTACGCAATGTGGGATCCGGAGAACAGTCATGACAAAAGTGGCGTCGATGTAGGAAGAGGCTGAAAGGCTGCTATTGAAGGCTTTCAGCGAGTCGTAGAACGGCTCTAGAAAACCATATTCTATCTTAGATGACTTGACGAGAACTGATCTCACAGAAAAGAAGAAAAGGGGTGCCAAAGTCACTGAACTGTATGATCAAGGCATCAACTTAAGAATTTTCAGAGGGAAATGGAGAAATTTCTCGGGGATGCCATATCAGATCTAAAGTTCCTTTACAAGATACGCATAGCATTCCTAATGACGAATGCCTTTGGCAAAATGAATGGGGAGGTCGAATTATTTTAGTCATGGGTCTTCTTCTAGCAGAGGTGTTTTTATGCTCTTTAATCCTACATTAGAAGTGACCATTATCCGTTGTTAGCTTCTGCTAGCGGTAGATCCATTATTATCGAGTTAAAAATCTCTGACAAAATATTCGCCATTGTTTGTTTATACGGTCCCAATTCGGATGATGCAGATTTCTTTCAAGAATTATTACTGAAACTTAATGATTATTCCAGTGACACCCTTATCATTGGCGGTGACTTCAACTTATTTTTAAATTTACATTTAGATAAACAAGGGGCATTTCAAGGACTGATTTTAACGCTAGATAAAAATGTCTGGAGCTAATGTCTACTTACGACTTGATTGACATTTGGAGAGACAGTAATCCGCATAAACGAGATTTCAGTTGGAGGTCAAATATTACTCCGGCTATTTCCTGTCGACTAGACTTTTTCTAATTTCGCGAAAGGTGGGGTCTTCCATCACTCATTGTTTGTTCTCTCCTTAGTTTACAGTCGGACCACTCAATTGTGAACTTCAATTTAACCACGTATTCTGGGGCAAGGGGTCCAGGTGTCTAGAAATTTAACTGCTTCTTCCTAAAGGACAATGAGTATACTCACTTCATCAGCAACATTATTCATTCAGCTAATACCACAGACCAGTATCAAAGTCCTGCGTTAAAATGGGACTTTATAAAGTATCAACTTCGTAAGGTGTCTTCAAATTATGGTAAAATAAGAGCTACAGAGCGTAGTAAAAATGAAACTGAGACTATAAAAAAACATTTCAAACTTAGAGAAATATTATCATAATATGCCATCGCCGGATACTTTAAAAAATATTAGCAATTAAAAGAATTATACTGAAGCAATTGTTTGACTATAAATAACTAGGTATTATTGTTCTCTCCGGTGCAAGATGGGTAGAGCAAGGTGAGAAAAATACAAGTTATTTTTTAAACCTGGAAAGACGCAATAAGTCTGTTAATGTTATTCGTAATTAAAAAACACATACTGGTACCAATATTACCGATAAAACTTCAATTCTGCATGAAATGTTTTTATTTTATAATGAATTGTGTTCTAGTCAAGGCCTCACCTCCTTTTTTCGTGGCTTTAAAATCCCTAGGTCTTGAAAGAGGATGATGCGAACTTATATGACGTCCCCTTAAAGAGGATTAGTGTAAATCTGCCCTTTTATCAATGTGCAATGGTAAAAGCCCGGGTAATGAAGGTTATCAGTGAAATTTTACAGTTTTTCTGGAAGATATTGGTAGAATTGTTACTAATTCCCTTAATTTCGCTTTCCAAAAGTCTTCTCTTTCATGTTAGCAGTCTCGTAGCCTCCTTACTCTTATTCCAAAACGAGAAAAAGATCATATTTGTGTTAAGAATTTTCGTCCCATTTCACTATTAAATACAGACTACAAAATAAGTTCTAAGGCATTAGCAACGAGAGTTAAGAAATTTCTCAACTCAGTTATTGGTTCTAGTCGAACTGGTTATATTGAAGGTCGCTTTATCGGGGAAAATGTTCGATGTGTTTTAGATTCTATTGATTATTGTCAAACAAATATAATTCATTTTTTTGTTGTTATTGATTCTGAAGAAAGCTTTTGATAGTTTGAAATGGATGTATTAAGTTTAACATTAATGATGATTTTTGTCCATGGGTTGGATCTCTATACTCTGGCTCCTCTGCAACTGTTTGTAATAATGGTTTTGCGTCTCAGTCGTTTGACATTACTAGAGGGGTTAGACAAAGTTGCCCTTAAAGTTCTTATATTTTCATTTTATACGTTGAACTGCTGGCTAAGAAAGTTAATACAAATGCAAATATCAGAGATATTTCGGTTCTCAATCAGGATTCTTCAATATGCCGATAACACTATTTTGTTCCTAGACGGTTCAGATATTGCACTTAGGGAGACTGTTTTGCTTTTGAAAGAGTTTGCATCGGCATCATGACTTTAATCAGCATTTTGCGTCATCTGCTATGGTTTTTCCCATCCTCGCTGATTCCACGATGCCATAACGACATACATAACTAGCTTATCTATTCAAATCTTACTTCAAATGGTGACGTAAAAGTCGAACAATATACAACTTTCAACTTTGTTTTTCTCGAAGATATTTTCCATTGGGATCCAAATAAATCTCTCCTATATTGCAACTACAAGGCAGAGGATGTGGACACCCTTAAATGCATTCATTAATGATATTCTTAATGCTTGGTCTGATTTTACATTTAAAGAAGTTAATGATAACCTTAAAAGTCAAGTCATCTGGAATAATCATCTAAAGTAAATGACAAGGTAATATTTTATAAAACATAATTAAATAAAGGAATAAGATGCATAAATGATGTAATTGATGAACATTATCACTTTTTTATCGTTCTCAGACTTCAGAGAAAAGTATTACATTAACTGCCCATTGACTGTTTAATGTAGTATTATTAATGCCATCATAGCTAACTGGAGAAGGTCATTGAATCGATTGAGAAGATTTGCCAAATCAAATTTAAATACCATTTTCATATGAAAAAGGCAACAAGTGAACATGATCTTTGAGATGTGTCAAAAGTTACCAGTCTTTGTGACTATGAAATGGTTGCAAGAAATAGAAGTGAGTTCGGTAGTTTAACGTCATTCAGGCTAACTGGTGCAGGCAGTAGAGCGATGATTGTGATCATAGTTATCAGGGACCAAATTAAATGGTAGTCCGATCGTCCAAGACGACCAAAATTTATATCCCTTTCTACAACCCTCGTTCTAACCTTGATAGAGCAGTCATTCAGCCACCATGTAGCCCCCCTACAACCCCTTATTAACCTTGGAAGTGCAGGAATACAGCCACCCCATGTACAGTAGCCACACCTGCTATCCTTGGGAATGCAGTGCTACCACAACTCACCCACCTAATCAGCTCCTTATCGTGAAACCCAGAAAACCGAGCGAAGAACGTCGTTTCTGTAGCGTCCTATAACTAGAACGCAATGCAAAACAGACAGCCCTCGTTCATATAATTTCGTGAACTGAAATTGCGCCACCTCTTCAGTACACTTGGCTTACAGAGCGAATTGACCCAGTATTGAACCCTATTACATATATGTCATAGCATGTATACCCTAATACAAATAAATAATAGTGGCGCTCGTCCGTTTTGTTATCACCGAAATCTTCCCCCTCCTCCAGCAAAAAGGACGTAAAAACCGTCTTCAATATTACTTTTTGCAAATAAAGGTATGTGTCCAAGGAATTGCTAAAATATTTGAACACGCTCATACTGTAGACTGTCACAAACAAGTCTACTGTGTCTACAAGGGTCCACAAGGGTCTACAAGGGTCGACTATGTAGGTAACAAACCCAATTAGAAAACGTTTAGATTATTTAGGTCCAACTTCTTCTTGACCGATCTGAACTATCAATCTCGTTTAGGATTAATTGATCGGACTAAGCAACACTTTTAGATTTTTCATCAAAGTAACTTTAACGTTAGTGTGCAACTAAAGAATTCGCTTAATCCCTCGAAGATACATTCGTCGCCCAAAAACTTATTCTGAGCCGCCTTCATCAACTTGCTTGTACCATCGGTTACAGCACCGAAATCTTTCTGAGGGAATCTCTCAGCTAATGTAATGGTCACGGCGTTTGTCATTTTAAATAAATCTGTTATCAGTAATGCGTTTGGTAAGTGCCATGCTATATATTTCTAATCTGACTAGTGTGTTAAAGTAATTGTATTTCTTTAACACTATACAGGTACGTGTTAGTTTAACAGTTGAATTTTATTCTTGGTGTAAAATTAGGTCTACCAACAGTTCAGTACAACGACATTAGCATACAACTAACAAAAATAAAAAATAAAAAAAAATCATTGGATGAACAGGGAGATGTAAAAAGCAGATATGAAGGCTTGAATAGTATTGGACAAAAAAAATCCCCAATTTTTAATTGATTATTCCCCCAAATATCTAAGCTCAGTATCAACGCCAAAGAAAACCCATAAGTATCATATGATAGAAGGTTCCACGGAATGTTTATGAATAGTTTAACTAAAGCAAACTTGGGTGAATTAATTAAATTGTCAAATTTAGTAAACGGAAGTAGTCTCCAACGAATGGAATTTCCTTTACGATAGTGAGAATTTGAAAATAAGAAAGTTTGAGAAGAGAATTCGTGTTTGTTATATAAATATCATTAATTAACTGATCTCGACAACTTTTGTTATTAGTCATTTACCACATCATTTTGTGTACTACTTTTGCTTTAATGTAAAGTGTAAATACAGAGGTCCAGACATTTTTCTTATTTCTTTCTTCCTTTCCTGCATGGAAGTGTGTTCTGCTTTGTTTCCCTAAGCAATTATATCTGTATATTGCATATTGGCAACAACAAATAAATGAAATGAAATACAAAACTATGGACTAAGACTCTGGGTGGAAAACACGTTTCTTGTTCTATAATGATGTGGCTTGCTTCTAAATTTGTCTCTTAAATAAAAACGTTTAGTTCATTTTCCAATTGACAAAAATATACGGCAGTTTAAAAGTGCCATCGAAGAATAAAATATGTAACCTTAATTAGTTACCATTTTGCAGAAATATTTTATAGTGACGATATGTAAAAAGTGGCTATTTCATCAGTATTTAGAAAATTTGTTAAGTCGAAAGATTGCAAAATATCAACAACTAAGCATTTTGCAGAAAATTGTTGAAACGACGAGATAAACCTTCATAAACTGTTATTTCAACCATTTAATTTTGGAACAATTTTGAATATGCCGACGTGGAAAGGTGTCAACATTTGAACATTTTCCAGAATATTGGTGATATTACGAGATGTCATAAATTGTTAATTCAACATTTTGCAGAAAATCGTTAGTGTAAAGAAATTCTTATCTTGATGGCACGTAAAAGCTGCAACAAAGTATAACAGAGTGCAAAATAGTATAAACAGGAAGTTAGCAATTGATAAAAATTGAAATAAAACTCCCATATAGGCTTGGAACTCCTGAACAAGTACGATGAATAAGAGAAAAGGGCAATGGATTGTATTTATTTTCAAAATTCAATACAAAGCAGTGTGGTAAAGTAGTAACGGGATAATTGTAAATTTGGCAAGATATTCATCCACTTGCATCTAGTATGAAGCTTACACACATAATCTATTTGGTCTTGCCAGGATAGGTTCATACCTATCCTGGTGCTGACGGTCTTATATATATAATCTATTTGGTCTTGCCAGGATAGGTATGAACCTATCCTGGTGCAGACGGTGTTACACACATAATCTATTTGGTCTTGCCAGGATAGGTTCATGTCTATACTGGTGTTGACGGTCTTACAGACATAATCTATTTGGTCTTGCCAGGATAGGTTCATATCTATCCTGGTGCTTAGGATATTACACACATCATCTATTTTGTCTTGACAGGATAGGTTCATATCTATCCTGAAACTGACAGTGTTACACACATCATAATCAGGGAGTGTTAGCTCAGTGGTTAACGTCGATGCCTTTCAATAATAAGGTCCCGAGTTTGAGTCACTTCAAGATTAATGTATGTCGTCCAGTTACAGAGTTGTTTACAATTCATAATCATGGACGTCAAAATATGAATCTAAGAGACTGACTTCGGTCAGCTTGCGGCTTTGATAAGCCAATGATGGCGGCTTCGCGAGTTCCTGCTTGCAGGAGGATCTAAAAACACAAAATACGAATACAAAATCTATGTAATCTGGCCAGGGCTGGTTCATATATATCCTATTGCTGTCTTACATACGTAATCTATTTAGTCGTCAGTTGCGAAATGTTGAATAATTTAACCCGACCGTGCACCACCATACAAATTACACGAATCAACTGTGACAAAGCTTGTATAAATTAATTAGTTCCTCTTTTTTGTATTGTGTTTATAATCACGCTACCACAGACACCGTTGGAAAGAAGCATATAAATAAGAACGGTAGAACCGATTTTTGTCACACGACAAGTCCCTCCGTGCACACGAATTGGCGGTTTAGTGATGGAACCGTTACCCATTTGGTGTTACTTTCTTTTATTAGGGTCCATGCAGGCAGTTAATCCAGTAACTGCTATCAAGAATGACTGCCCGCTCGCAGGTAAGATGTATTTAATAATGCTCTCTCTGATTTTAAACATGTAGCTAAACCACTAAATCGTGGAATGGTATCGGGGTGGGGAGACAAGTGCGACGGGCAATTTCTTTCTATAATGAGATATAACAAAGAAATAAAGACGAAAAAAGCTATACTTTTAAGTTTTTACCGACATTTTATACGCTGTCATCCGTTGTTTTATGCCACTGGTCACTTGTACTCAGCAGTTTTTAAATGGAGTATTCCACATGTTGTTTATTTATTTATTTATTCATTCATTTCAACTTTATTTTGCCACAGAGGGTTACTCGGTTTGTCGAGATTTATCTTCCACGAGGACCTATTAAATAAAGTTATTCAAAACATATTGGTGTAAAATGCGATAATAAGTCTGAATGTAAAAAAAAAACCAAGATGTAAAAAGATATAGATAAAAGATAGATATACTAAATGTAAACGAAAAAAAACATGCCCAATTTAAAACTCTGAATGTAAGCACCAACATGTAAACTGAACATAAAACTAATTTAATAGATAGATAACGGATAAATTGATCCCCAATGAAAAACATATACATATAAACTAGGTTAGATGTTACAAAGCTAAATATCATAAACTTAAGAATTTCAAAAATTGTAAGATCTGTAGAATATTTGCATAAATTAACATAAATATACAATTTCTTTCACAAATCTTTAAAACTGCTAAATTTGTGTGCATTTCTGTCAAATGGAGGCAACTCATTCAATTCTTTTGCAGCAATACATGAAACTCTTTTCTAATGTATTTCGGTCCTCTTGACGTCACAGACCGTAGAGCATAATTGTGGCCATTTCATATGGCGGTATACATCTCATTCATATAATTGGGTGCTAATCCGTTAGGAGATTTAAATACAATAATTAACCGTTCATATATTGAATGTACATCAAAAGAACATTAAAAAGGTCACATTATCTTGCGAAATAAATTACGCTTAAGGTAATTATAGCAACACTCTTTTTGCAGCTTAGTTATTGTATTAATATATCCCTGATTACATGATCCCGATACAAGATTGCAGTAATCGAGGTACGGAAGAGTGTATCCATTATAATATAAAACTCAAGTTGGCACACCAGTATATTGCTTCATTAGAAGGCCAACCTGGTGCTGACAGTCTTACACACATACTCTATTTCTTCTTGCCAGGATAGTTTCATACTATCCTGATGCTGACAGTCTTATATACATAAACTATTTGGTCTTGTCAGGATAGTTTCAAATCTATCCTGATGCTGACGGTCTTACACACACAATCTATTTGGTCTTGCCAGGATAGGTTCATATCTATCCTGGTGCTAACGGTTTTACACAAATCTATTTGGTCTTGTCAGGATAGGTTCATATCTATCCTGATGCTGACGGTCTTATATACATAATCTATTTGGTCTTGTCAGGATAGGTTCATATCTATCCTGGTGCTGACGGTCTTACAAACATAATCTATTTGGTCTTTGTCAGGATAGGTTCATTCCTATCCCGATGCTGACGGTCTTACACACATAATCTATTTGGTCTGGCCATGCAGGAAAGGTTCATACATATCCTGATGCTGACGGTCTTACATACATAATCTATTTGGTCTTGTCAGGATAGGTTAATATCTATCCTGATGCTGACGGTCTTACACACATAATCTATTAGGTCTTGCCAGGATAGGTTCATATCTATCCTGGTGCTGACGGTCTTATATACATAATCTATTTGGTCTTGCCAGGATAGGTTCATATCTATCCTGATGCTGACGGTCTTATATATATGTATCTACTTGGTCTTGTCAGGATAGGTTAATATCTATCCTGATGCTGACGGTCTTATATACATAATCTATTTGGTCGTGTCAGGATAGCTTCATATCTATCCTGGTGCTGACAGTCTTACACACATAATCTGTTTGGTCTTGCCAGGATAGGTTCATATCTATCCTGGTGCTGATGGTCTTACACACATAATCTAGTTGGTCTTGCCAGGATAGGTTCATATCTATCCTGGTGCTGACAGTCTTACACACATAATCTATTTGGTCTTTTCAGGATAGGTTCATATCTATCCTAGTGCTGACGGTCTTACACACATAATCTATTTGGTCTTGCCAGGATAGGTTCATATCTATCCTGGTGCTGACAGTCTTACACACATAATCTATTTGGTCTTGCCAGGATAGTTCATATCTATCCTGACACCCCAGAGCCTTTCACATTTTACATTTGCAAGTTGAATTACATTCATATGCACTAAGAAGGTCAGTATTTGTTAATGTACGTTACCTTTGTCTTGAAAAGACTACAGCATTTAGTTTCATCTATATTTATTACCATCATATTATTACTACATCTATATATATATATATATTCGTATATCTTCATTTAATTTATGAGATAAATCCGTTATGGTTTTCCCCACTAACTAACATTAAAAGGATACACATATTTGGATTAACTTACGTGTATTTGTGTGTTAAACATAGACGAAAAAATTTGTCGCAAAAATTAACCAGGTGTCGCGGCAGTCCTATACCTTGCATGGCCTTTTGATCTGGGTTAAAATACATCTCAACGTCATCATACGAGCCGTGAAAGTTTTGACGACCGTTTATGACGAAATATTGGTGCCAATTGTATTATTTGGATTTATTTTGAAAATGTGAGATCATAACGTTATTATGGCTTTCGATTTTGTTTCTTTCTTCAATTGGACACATTACCACTTTATATATTCTCCACAATTAAGGCAATGTTTGCATATTCAGTTAAATCTTCTTTGGTTTAGTCAATTATGTGAGTGTATCGAAACAATATCAATGATGAAGACTCTGTAATTTTGCAGGATATTGGTTGGATTCGCTCTCATATTGTATCAATACTAAAGTTGAAATGTGTAACAGCATATTACATGTTATTTGTAACGAAAAAAGTCATACAAAAAGACTTAGTTCTGGTCCCAATGACGTCTGAAGGAGATGTGTAAAAGATTTACATAGCATGAGTATAAAAGAAGAATCTACATGTCCTCCAGATATTAATTTTTGGTGGCACCCTTATATACATGAGTACTGGAATCCCTTTGCTACAAATTGAAAAGAAAAAAGGTAGAAAGATAAACAAGATATGCCATGCACACAGAAACATGTGCAGTGTTTAGCTTACAAACGTATCCTTCAGATGAAGGATACGTTTGAACCTTTCAGAACCTAAATAATAAAAACAACCAGGAGACTGGAATAGAAATACAGGCTGCACGTACGACTTTACTCGCCAAAAATGAATGTTTAATTGATTACACAATACCGATTTTCTTGATGTAAACTGAGCCATCTCTTCTTTTATTCGTACACAGTGACTTACAATGGACCACTTTGTTTGAAATTCCGGAAAGTTTCTTTCACACAATTCAAGGAATTAGTACGATGTAAGATATACTGCTGTTTCTTCTTTCATTGTTAAGAGATGTTTTGAAATTAGTACGCTAACCGATAACCACTCCAATACAAGAGTCAAACGAGGTATTGCTATAATTCTGCGAGTGTATGGTTGTTGTTACGGTATCAATTTAAACACAACATTTTTACACCTTGTAAACATCAAGTTTCACTTTAAATGACTAGTTTCACTAGAATTGATTGACCTTTGGTTCCCATCATCTTCATGAAGCCTCGTTGCACAGAACTACCGAAAACACCTTGTTGTATCAGTTATTTTAATCACTAACTTATTTTCCCATGACAATGACATTGACCATAGCCAATGTTTAAGTTACCGAATCATAGTGAGTCACTATCTGCGTTTTCGTTTCATAATTTGATGAAATCATTCCGGTAAAGTCTGCCGTCTGTTCTGTTTTACAGACATATGTCATCTATCAAGCTGAAGACGATACCAGAACGACTGTTTGAATCCACTTCAGTTAATACGGTTTTGTAAGTTTCATGACTGAATAGGCCAAGTATCTCTTCTTAAATTTGCCTTTAACTAGAAAATATTTAAGCGATGAAACGTACAAGAGAAAACCAATAATGCTTGGCCACAAAGGTACGGTAAATTTCGACAAGAACCTAGTCTTAAACTTATCTGTTGCGTATACGCCTGTGTGGATATACTTAATGGGATTGGCATTGTTCTAATTAGCACAGATGATAGCCTTTGTTGCATCAAAGTTCAGTCGGTTCATTAACGTCAAAAGTAGAGAAAATGGTTCCATTCATTACACTGAAAAACTTACCCAGATGATATTATCCAGTGAGAAAGATGGGAACTGTGTTGAGGTGTCACATGGGAGCGGCTGTTAAGGCTTGATTTCGGAAACTATTCCTAAATGCAAAAATAAAATTTATTTTTTCTTCAACATTTCAGAGACATCGGAGACAACGATTTGGAAGAAATTCCTGCTAAATTGTTCACGATTAATCCGAAAGGTCACTATATGACAGCCCTTTTTCTATGTGGTAATAAGCTGAAGTTTCTGCCGAGAGGACTGTTCGACAATGTTCATTATCTCCAAAATCTGTGAGTTAAAGAAATTATTTTTCTTTCATAGAGAACGGAGGAAGTGTTAAAGATCCGGTCGTCATTGAAAATAAACCACGGCTGACATGCGGGCCTCAGTTTCTAATGACCATGTATACTGACTGCATCGCTAATACTCTTAAAAATAAATTTCGAAATAATATAGAAACACTTACCAACGTTATAAACTCGCAAATGGACTCGTCATATTGAAATATGTTTAAGGTAGACTATAGTTTGTGATAAGGCGGGTTTTCTGTATTCATGTTACATATTTTGTAATTTTATACCAGTTAGGTGCGTCCCTTTCGATAGGATCCAAATTAGACTATACATAAAAATATTTGTTTATAAAATGACAGCTAACAATTGAGGTTATCATTAACGATATTGTGAAACGTTTAGGTAGTCACTATGTAATAATCTAGTACAGCCTTGGGTAAGTTCTCCTATACATATGATAGTTCTAAAACTTTCTAAAACTATCTCTGTATTCGGTTTGATTGTGCACGACACAGTACGAAGGAAAGGGAAATTCAAACTATCGTGATGTTAAACTTCCTGTTGGCATTATGAAACGACAATTACGACACATCGATAAAACGGCTGCTTCTTATACAATGTTTAAGTAGGTCGATAAGGGGTTGCTTATTACTTTTCATTGAAAAGCATTTCTATCATTTATGTTGGTGATGCTGATGGATATCTAAATATATATTTGCCATAGATCAGTTTCAGTCAAATAATTTTTGGGTCAAATGTTTGAAACAGAACGAACCCTTTTTAAATTAAAAAATATCTACCTTCAGTTCTACCTTTGAGCGGGAAGAAATGGTGGACCAGCGTTAAGTTCATCCGAAATAAGAATGCAAGATTTATGTTATAAAATGCGGGGATTGACTTTTATGAGCAGTTGTATCGGTTTTTCTTTTAAGGTTGCTTAATAATCGCAAGACTGTAATACACCAATGCTAACCTCACTTGGAAGATATGAAATAGTCCAGCGCTAAGTTCAACAGAGCCATGAAAGTAACATGAGATACAGTTATGTGCCCTTGGATGAGTCGTTGTGTAACTTTGGTCAAACAGAAATAGAAAGATAAACAGATCTTTTCTCTTTAGCTGCAGAAGTCCCGCATTAAGAAGTACTCTTAAAGGACGAGGGTGTAAAGATGTTTGTAATTTAACAATTGCTTCCTTTAATTAGAATGTATGTCTCTACACCAGCTCGTGCGCAACGTGATTGTTATCATTTTGTGCGAATATACGTCAATAAAATCATCATGAAAATTCACAGTATGCATCTATTGTATGTTCTCAAATAGGCGACAGATGATCATTAAACGTTAGTTCCTTTCGAATAAAGAATTTTAATAGGTTTACGTTTCTACGATCTCAACCTGCACATTTGTTCTTCCTAACACAATGATAAAACAGATTTCTCCACGACAACAACTTGAAAACTCTACCGGGATCTATACTGGCTGCAACATCTTTGTCTAGTCTGTGAGTAGAGTTGTGTTCTATATAAATATAGATATAAATAACGAAGAAACGAAAGGTCGGAAGAGAAAACGACTGGCCACGTATTGGAACAGTCTGAACTAGTCGTAAAGCGTCCCGAAATAATGAAACTTGAATGAGCAGAAAATTGTGAACGACAACGCTATGACATTACACGCATTAGTTCAAGCTCGTTTAGGCCATCGCTATAAAACTGGTCATAAGGTTCACCAACACTTTAGGGCTTTCTTAAAAGGCGTTTGCAATTTTACTACAGTCACATTTCTGTACTTTATTTATATTAATAAATATGTCTTCAACTATACTTCTTTATAATGCTCTCTTGGTAGACGATAGACTATTTCTCGTTGGAAGATGAAACAAACAAACAGACGTCCAACCAACAACCATCCGATAAACAAAATAAGTTCCCAAAACATGTATTTAGTAATCCTAAGTAAACGTTGTGACGATTCAAATGTTAAATGGTTATACGTCGTATCAATTGCACTAATATTTCCAAATATTTCAGGTATCTTTTTCAGAACAACATAGAATACCTGACGGAACCATTATTCGGCAATAATAAACGAAATTCTACATTAAAAGAAATGTGAGTATAAAAGTTTTAGCAATTTAAGGAACACACACATGTGTTTATGTATGCTACATAACTGCGAAAAATCAAATCAGCTCGAGTAGCGACCACCTTATTAGTGTGTTGTCACAGCTAACTTTTTCTCAATAATGAGGGAAAGTCCCTACTTTTGAACAGAGACGTCAACGCCTAGCTGCGTGTTTGTATATATTTTTTTTAAATTTATCACCTCCTTTGTCGATAAAGAAAACTATGTTAGTCAACGAGCTGTCCCTGCGTATGTATAGCGATATGCGTATAACGCATTGCATTTTTCGACTATTACTCATATTTTGACAAGATGGGAGCAACTTCATCGTATTGCGTCGTATACACAATGGTACATTGCAATAGTTTGGTTGCACAGCCTATTCAAATTTCAATGGACACTGATATTAAGCACTATCTTAAAAACTCTCGACTTGAATCGATATCTGAAATAGAAGCTTTACTAGGACAGCGGCGTAACTACGAGTAAGGAAAGGTCGTGTGGGTTACGTGTGGGTGCCTGTGGGTCTAAGGATCACTCTTTAAATCTGGTCATTGACAGTAATAGCAGATCCCTTTACAGTACCCTTTTCCATCCACTCCCTTGCCTCCAAAAAACCTGATATGTTACTTGAAATATACTGACATCTTTGAAATTACATTGAGATAGAATCACGATGTTTCATGAGCTCAGAATCCATATTTCATTGTAAAGAAATAGCAAATTGATCTAACGTTTATTTCAGCCTTTTACAAGATAACCCCATCCGTCGATTATCGTCAGCAGTTCTTGATGAAATGATCGACGGAGGTACCATGTGAGTTAATTTTCCTATCATTCCAAGCCTTTCATATATTGATATCGACTTTGCACTTCGCCCTGTATCCCGTGGACATAAAAAAGCCAAGATGTACTTTGTCAGCTATTAATTATTTACTCATCTATACATTTCTAACATTCTTTGCGTCAGCATATGGATTCACAGGATTGTAATTTCCATTTTATTTAATCTCTTATTTGAATCGCAGGGATCAGCAGATCTGTATTCAATTTGACTGCCTAATAATTATCACATCGATGTTGCTTTACAATTGGACTTCTGTATTTATATATAGGTAATCAACGTGAAAGGTTAATGATTTACGTCGCGTTGTTGTAAGTTGGTCTCGCCTTATGAAACCAACATACACACAAAGTTGTTACATTGTTGTGATTTTAAACTAATTTAGGCGATACACTAATGACTTAACACTGTTATCGAAATAACAGTTTATAGTTGCTGAAGACTAACATTGAAATATTCCAATAACTCTCACCACGATTCATTTTAAAATATATAGGTATCTATCTTGTGAACACCTTACAATGCCCACGATTCGGGAACAACTGAATGTGTAAGTTTATTCAATTATCTCTATTTTGGTATTGCTGATGAGTGTAAAAAAATATGCCACTATGCAATAATGAACAACTTAGTATCTTTCTCTGGTGACAATCGGTGGAAGTGACTCCTCCCGCTATAACTACTATTTACGTTGTACCGGAGGGAGCCGTTACTCAACGCAGCTCTGAAAAAAAAAACAATTGCATACTTGTTAATAATTAATTTTAATCCCTAACTACACATCGAAGAGTTACTATTGTATTTTCTCTGCACGATTCAACCCGCTTGATGTGTACACCGTGACGTGCTAAACGAGCAAAATAGAAATCAATGGCTAAGAAAAAGAATGTTACTTAACTCATTAACATTGTACTGATAAATGGATTAATGATATTTATTACAAAGATTATCAATGATATTAGAATGCAAAGAAATCATTTTATGTTACCTCCTAGTAGCAACCCCGACCTCGCATTTGAAATTCGACTGTCAGCTGTGGTTTCGTGTAAACGAACAGTATAGTAGTCTCCCTAAATAAGCGAATGAAAATATATCATATTTATACATAATGTCTGCACCATTTGGTTCTAGAACATGTCTGCGTCCATCGACTGTAATGGTAATGAACATCAGCTACGACGCTGCCCGTTGGTTCCAGGCTAGAGGATTTAGTTGTATCGGAACTAAGGTGGATAATCTCCGAGAGTGTACATCTTGTCCAACTGGCACATACGGTGGACACGTAAATGACGACACTTGCCAGGCTTGTCCACGTGGTATGTATTGTCACTGGTGAACCTCTGGCAAACTTTTTTGTTTATAAACATTGAAGCCACAGTTCTCTTTTGTTTTTGGTTTGATATTTATAAGAGGATGAAGTGATGGTTTGTTCGTATTTTGGTGTTGATGCTTGTCAGTTAATACTCTTCAACTAACAGACAAGTTTGCAAAGGCTCGTTTATCTCTAACTAAGAAAAACAGTTTTTGTATAAGAAGTAAAGTATGAATGGACATTCGCTATAACTTCAACATTATTTGTCACACATGATTGCCATATGGAACTCTAATTATTACAAGTCTTTCCGTATCTTTTCACAGGTGGCTTTTATCAAGATCAAGTTGGCCAATACTCCTTGGATGGAACGTCCATGAACTGTAAAAATTGCACTGAAGGAACGTTTGTAAGGGACGGTTCAGGAAAAGACCCTCTGAGCTGTAAAGTTTGTCCCACTGGAACAAATAAGAACGGATTGGCAGGATTTCGAGCTTGCTCATGTTTGGATAACTATTTCAGGCGTGATCGTTTTGATAAATGTGAGCTTTGTCCACAGGAGGGTGTACATTGCAAGAATGATTACATGGCCATAGGCCAAGGCTACTACTGGAACTGGAGTTACACAAATATTGATGAATACAAACGATTTGTAGAAAACCTTCTGACATTTAATGACTCGTACAAAAACGATACTACGAGATTTAATGGATCTCTTCCCATAGCTCATAAATGTTTGAAGAGCGATAGATGCGCTAATGACGTTGATCAAATCACAGGAAATTGTGCGGAAGGCTACATTGGTTGGATGTGCACAAACTGTGACGAAGAATTCTTCCCTATATTTGGATTTTGTCGTCCTTGTCCAGCTCTTAAATATTTCATTTTGGAATCTTCAGTCATTTTGATCATTCTTGCTCTTTTCCTCTTTCTTCTGTTCAAAACTTATCGTAATCAAAAAAGACGGTCTAGATCCCTAGTAGACAGTACGTTGGCCTTGACCAAAATAGTTCTAGGATTTTATCAAATTATGGCAGAATTTTGGGAATCTATAGATGTTATCTTTTGGCCACAGTTTTTTAGAAGCATTGCTGCATGGCTAGATGTTTTGCAATTTAATATTTCAAGCATACTGATAAAGCCTAAGTGTTTCTGGCCTGCATTTGAGCTAACACCGTACACAGCTTTTACTCTGGGCGCTATGTTTCCATTCTTTTCAATGGCTTGTGCCATTCTTGCTATTGGTGCGGTAAAAGTTCACGCAAGAGTTTCAGAAAAGAAGAGCCCTGCAAACGTTGACGATATTACTTCCCGCTTGCAACTTCACCAAAATAATATTCTTACCTTTCTGGTTCTTATATTATTTGTCACTTACACATCCACTTGTAACGTTACCTTTGCACTTTACGGCCCTACTTGCGACACGTTTTCTCTCGATGAGTTTGGTGTTTATAACATTAGCATATTGCGGTCTGATTACTCAATAAACTGTAACACGACCACCCATCGTCGTTTTCAAATCGCTTCGTACTGTTCGTCAATTTATGTTATTGCACTTCCGGTAGTTCTGTATCTTCTCTTGTGGAAACATTCTCGTCGAAATGGCAGCAGCGAGCTTGATGAACACAACAATGATGACTCACCAAAGTGGTTGAGATTTCTTAATGAGAATTACCAGTCTGATTTCTGGTACTGGGAAATCATCGAACTTGTTCGTAAAGTGTCACAGACTTTCGTAATCGTCATAATTGGGTGGAATGGTTATTTTTCTGTCACAATTACGTTAACATTGGCTGTTATCTTCCTGAGTTTACATATTTCCTTCAAACCGATGAAAGACAGGGTTGAGTATTACTTACAGGTGGGTTTGAGTACTAATTGTAGAATTAAAGACGCACATGGCCCTTTTTTGGGGAAGACAGAAGTACAGTGCACAAACTTAAATTTGAATATACGGGAATGTGGAGCGGTTTGTATGCTGTTGTTAAGCATGAATATTTATTTCATGATTGTCTTGATGGGGAAATGTTTTCATTTAGCATATCTACTACTAATAGTCTTAGCCTTTTCGTAAAGAGAGGAAAGTGGAAGTGTGGCGGGATTGAGGGTAGGGAGGTAGACATGGTACTATCTCGCGTGCTTTGGTGGTTCTGAAGACATATGGTAAATGGTATTCAAAACGTTACTCATTATTTGTAAAATAGCTGTTCATATTGAAGATACTTTGACTCTTTTCAGCTGATGTCCCTTTGGGCCATTTTCTTCAACATGCTTGTAGCAGCAGTTCCAGCTCCGGAATCTTTCACTGGACAATTCTCAACCGATATCCTGGTCACGTTTCTGGTGATTTTAAACACTGGTGTTATTGTCATTGCACTAGGTGAGTGATGTCAAGATTATTTATAAAAAAAACACATTATTTGCTAAGACAGTTGTCGGAAAGACTATTATTAAATGGTGATAAAATGGTAATTAGAAGCCGATTGAGGATACTTAAGAGCAAAGAAGCATGTTCAGACACAAAAAGGCATACTCTCTCCGCGTCCAAGTTATTTGCAACCTTTACCTACTACCAAGGATCCAAGGCGTGATAAGTTTAAACATCCGATCAAGCAGTCATCGTAATTTAAACCAGTTCCTAAAAATATGGATAATTGCAGAAATGTCTCTTTTCAGCTGTGACCGTCTTGAAGATGGGTAAAATTATTTACAGTAGAAATTGTCTCCGAAGAGGAAGCAGCGGGTTCCGAACTAACGAAGGACAAGATGAGCATTTCTACGATGAAGTGCAACCTCTTATCAATTGATATCAGCACCAGTGTACAATATATCCCTTGGAGTTATCCCTATCTACAAAGGTTCTGTCTTGCGATAAGCAGTTGAGAGTGGCACTTGGACTCCGATCTGTTGCATTTCATTAGGAACGGTTGAAGTTGCGGCGTCGTTGATATAGCCAGTTGTGTAAAAAGCATACAGTAAATATCGCATATGGGAGACTAATGCTGGTTACATGCTGTTGACATAAAAACCTAAATGAGATATATGCCACACCGTTCAGCCATTTCCTCATCCCCAATTTTGTAAACTTTTCATTACACTGCAATAATATTGCAACAGGGTATATGTCAGTGCATGACTATGTGTTTGGATCAGACAAAACTTACGTCATGTAAATATGTATTATTATTAAAATGATTATTATTAGTTGTTATTATTATTATTATTATTATTATTAATACTTATTCAAAATGCCATTTTGCACCGCTTCAGATGCAAATGTGAAGTATTTTAAATTGAGGTTTATTCATGATCGTACTTTAGGAACGTATAGACTGCTTAATTTAATGGGGAAAGTTGATAGCCCTCTTTGCACTTTCTGTCATATTCATACTGAGACCATAGAGCACTCTTCTGGTCATGTCAGGTCACTTCTAGTTTTCTTTTAGACTGTGAGCACAACTATTTTGGGTGGCAGTTTATATTTTCGAAAAGAAACATTTTCTTTGGTCGAAGTCACGTTAGTTATAATCCTATTAATTTCTGTATTCTGTATTGTTAATATTATAACTTTGATTGTAAACTGAACAATAACATGCCAGATTTCAAAATTGTTTTCCCCCCAAAATGAAGTTCATTATAAAAGTTGAGAAACACATTGCTTACAATAATAGAACTTCAAAGTCTTGCAGAAATAACCATAAAGCATTGCAACGAAGTCTTCCTAATTGCATTGATGAATTGGAAGAATTAATTTTTGAGAACATTATACTGTATACATTATATTGTCCGTCAATGAATTATGTAACATACGTACTGTATTTCATGAATTATATCTGAATAAAGGAGATGGAAAAAACAATCTTCTTCTTATCATGATTATGATTTTTATTATGATATTATTATTCTTAGTGTTATTATATGATATAATTATTATTATTTTATTATTAATGCCTTCAAAAAACAAGGAGGCCGACCACCTTCATCGAGCCAATCTTCATTTACTCATTCTCGTTCTACATGTACGTGAAACAACAGGCCTATCGCGCTACGCAATGTGGGATCCGGAGAACAGTGATGACAAAAGTGGCGTCGATGTAGGAGGAGGCTAAAAGGCTGCAATTGAAGGCTTTCAGCGAGTCGTAGAACGGCTCTAGAAAACCATATTCTATCTTAGATGACTTGACTAAAACTGATCTCACAGAAAAGAAGAAATGGGCTGCCAAAGTCACTGAACTGTATGATCAAGGCATCAACTTAAGAATTTTCAGAGGGAAATGGAGAAATTTCTCGGGGATGCCATATCAGATCTAAAGTTCCTTTACAAGATACGCATAGCATTCCTAATGACGAATGCCTTTGGCAAAATGAATGGGGAGGTCGAATTATTTTTAGTCATGGGTCTTCTTCTAGCAGAGGTGTTTTTATGATCTTTAATCCTACATTAGAAGTGACCATTATCCGTTGTTAGCTTCTGCTAGCGGTAGATCCATTATTACCGAGTTAAAAATCTCTGACAAAATATTCGCCATTGTTTGTTTATACCGTCCCAATTCGGATGATGCAGACTTCTTTCAAGAATTATTACTGAAACTTAATGATTATTCCAGTGACACCCTTATCATTGGCGGTGACTTCAACTTATTTTTAAATTTACATTTAGATAACAAGGGGCATTTCAAGGACTGATTTTAACGCTAGATAAAAGTGTCTGGAGCTAATGTCTACTTACGACTTGATTGACATTTGGAGAGACAGTAATCCGCATAAACGAGATTTCAGTTGGAGGTCAAATATTACTCCGGCTATTTCCTGTCGACTAGACTTTTTCTAATTTCGCGAAAGGTGGGGTCTTCCATCACTCATTGTTTGTTCTCTCCTTAGTTTACAGTCGGACCACTCAATTGTGAACTTCAATTTAACCACGTATTCTGGGGCAAGGGGTCCAGGTGTCTGGAAATTTAACTGCTCCTTCCTAAAGGACAATGAGTATACTCACTTCATCAGCAACATTATTCATTCAGCTAATACCACAGACCAGTATCAAAGTCCTGCGTTAAAATGGGACTTTATAAAGTATCAACTTCGTAAGGTGTCTTCAAATTATGGTAAAATAAGAGCTACAGAGCGTAGTAAAAATGAAACTGAGACTATAAAAAAAACATTTCAAACTTACAGAAATATTATCATAATATGCCATCGCCGGATACTTTAAAAAATATTAGCAATTAAAAGAATTATACTGAAGCAATTGTTTGACTATAAATAACTAGGTATTATTGTTCTCTCCGGAGCAAGATGGGTAGGGGAAGGTGAGAAAAATACAAGTTATTTTTTAAACCTGGAAAGACGCAATAAGTCTGTTAATGTTATTCGTAATTAAAAAACACATACTGGTACCAATATTACCGATAAAACTTCAATTCTGCATGAAATGTTTTTATTTTATAGTGAATTGTGTTCTAGTCAAGGCCTCACCTCCTTTTTTCGTGGCTTTAAAATCCCTAGGTCTTTGAATGAGGATGATGCGAACTTATATGTCGGCCCATTAAAAGAGGATTAGTGTAAATCTGCCCTTTTATCAATGTGCAATGGTAAAAGCCCGGGTAATGAAGGTTATCAGTGAAATTTTACAGTTTTTCTGGAAGATATTGGTAGAATTGTTACTAATTCCCTTAATTTCGCTTTCCAAAAGTCTTCTCTTTCATGTTAGCAGTCTCGTAGCCTCCTTACTCTTATTCCAAAACGAGGAAAAGATCATATTTGTGTTAAGAATTTTCGTCCCATTTCACTATTAAATACAGACTACAAAATAAGTTCTAAGGCATTAGCAACGAGAGTTAAGAAATTTCTCAACTCAGTTATTGGTTCTAGTCGAACTGGTTATATTGAAGGTCGCTTTATCGGGGAAAATGTTCGATGTGTTTTAGATTCTATTGATTATTGTAAAACAAATATAATTCTTTTTTTTTTGTTATTGATTCTGAAGAAAGCTTTTGATAGTTTGAAATGGATGTTTTTAAGTTTAAGATTAATGATGATTTTTGTCCATGGGTTGGATCTCTATACTCTGGCTCCTCTGCAACTGTTTGTAATAATGGTTTTGCGTCTCAGTCGTTTGACATTACTAGAGGGGTTAGACAAAGTTGCCCTTAAAGTTCTTATATTTTCATTTTATGCGTTGAACTGCTGGCTAAGAAAGTTAATACAAATGCAAATATCAGAGATATTTCGGTTCTCAATCAGGATTCTTCAATATGCCGATGACACTATTTTGTTCCTAGACGGTTCAGATAATGCACTTAGGGAGACTGTTTTGCTTTTGAAAGAGTTTGCATCGGCATCAGGACTTAAATCAGCATTTTGCGTTATCTGCTATGGTTTTTCTCATCCTCGCTGATTCCACGATGCCATAACGACATACATAACTAGCTTATCCATTCAAATCTTACTTCAAATGGTGGAGTAAAAGTCGAACAATATACAACTTTCAACTTTGTTTTTCTCGAAGATATTTTCCATTGGGATCCAAATAAATCTCGCCCATATTGCAACTACAAGGCAGATGATGTGGACACGCTTAAATGCATTCATTAATGATATTCCTAATGCTTGGTCTGATTTTACATTTAAAGAAGTTAATGATAACCTTAAAAGTCAAGTCATCTGGAATAATCATCTAAAGTAAATGACAAGGTAATATTTTATAAAACATAATTAAATAAAGGAATAAGATGCATAAATGATATAATTGATGAACATTATTACTTTTTTTTTATCGTTCTCAGATTTCAGAGAAAAGTATTACTTTAACTGCCCATTGACTGTTTAATGTAGTATTATTAATGCCATCATAGCTAACTGGAGAAGGTCATTGAATCGATTGAGAAGATTTGCCAAATCAAATTTAAATACCATTTTCATATGAAAAAGGCAACAAGTGAACACGATCTTTGAGATGTGTCAAAAGTTACCAGTCTTTGTGACTATGAAATGGTTGCAAGAAATAGAAGTGAGTTCGGTAGTTTAACGTCATTCAGGCTAACTGGTGCAGGCAGTAGAGCGATTATTGTGATCATAGTTATCAGGGACCAAATTAAATGGTAGTCCGATCGTCCAAGACGACCAAAATTTATATCCCTTTCTACAACCCTCGTTCTAACCTTGATAGAGCAGTCATTCAGCCACCATGTAGCCCCCCTACAACCCCTTATTAACCTTGGAAGTGCAGGAATACAGCCACCCCATGTACAGTAGCCACACCGGCTATCCTTGGGAATGCAGTGCTACCACAACTCACCCACCTAATCCGCTCCTTATCGTGAAACCCAGAAAACCGAGCGAAGAACGTCGTTTCTGTAGCGTCCTATAACTCGAACGCAATGCATGTTAAACAGACAGCCCTCGTTAATATAAGTTCGTGAACTGAAATTGCGCCACCTCTTCAGTACACTTGGCTTACAGAGCGAATTGACCCAGTATTGAACCCTATTACATATATGTCATAGCATGTATACCCTAATACAAATAAATAATAGTGGCGCTCGTCCGTTTTGTTATCACCGAAATCTTCCCCCTCCTCCAGCAAAAAGGACGTAAAAACCGTCTTCAGTATTACTTTTTGCAAATAAAGGTATGTGTCCAAGGAATTGCTAAAATATTTGAACACGCTCATACTGTAGACTGTCACAAACAAGTCTACTGTGTCTACAAGGGTCCACAAGGGTCTACAAGGGTCGACTATGTAGGTAACAAACCCAATTAGAAAACGTTTAGATTATTTAGGTCCAACTTCTTCTTGACCGATCTGAACTATCAATCTCGTTTAGGATTAATTGATCGGACTAAGCAACACTTTTAGATTTTTCATCAAAGTAACTTTAACGTTAGTGTGCAACTAAAGAATTCGATTAATCCCTCGATGATACATTCGTCGCCCAAAAACTTATTCTGAGCCGCCTTCATCAACTTGCTTGTACCATCGGTTACAGCACCGAAATCTTTCTGAGGGAATCTCTCAGATAATGTAATGGTCACGGCGTTTGTCATTTTAAATAAATCTGTTATCAGTAATGCGTTTGGTAAGTGCCATGCTATATATTTCTAATCTGACTAGTGTGTTAAAGTAATTGTATTTCTTTAACACTATACAGGTACGTGTTAGTTTAACAGTTGAATTTTATTCTTGGTGTAAAATTAGGTCTACCAACAGTTCAGTACAACGACATTAGCATACAACTAACAAAAATAAAAAATTAAAAAAATCATTGGATGAACAGGGAGATGTAAAAAGCAGATATGAAGGCTTGAATAGTATTGGACAAAAAAAATCCCCAATTTTTAATTGATTATTCCCCCAAATATCTAAGCTCAGTATCAACGCCAAAGAAAACCCATAAGTATCATATGATAGAAGGTTCCACGGAATGTTTATGAATAGTTTAACTAAAGCAAACTTGGGTGAATTAATTAAATTGTCAAATTTAGTAAACGGAAGTAGTCTCCAACGAATGGAATTTCCTTTACGATAGTGAGAATTTGAAAATTAGAAAGTTTGAGAAGAGAATTCGTGTTTGTTATATAAATATCATTAATTAACTGATCTCGACAACTTTTGTTATTAGTCATTTACCATATCATTTTGTGTACTACTTTTGCTTTAATGTAAAGTGTTAATACAGAGGTCCAGACATTTTCCTTATTTCTTTCTTCCTTTCCTGCATGGAAGTGTGTTCTGCTTTGTTTCCCTAAGCAATTATATCTGTATATTGCATATTGGCAACAACAAATAAATGAAATGAAATACAAAACTATGGACTAAGACTAAGACTCTCGGTGGAAAGCACGTTTCTTGTTCTATAATGATGTGGCTTGCTTCTAAATTTGTCTCTTAAATAAAAACGTTTAGTTCATTTTCCAATTGACAAAAATATACGGCAGTTTAAAAGTGCCATCGAAGAATAAAATATGTAACCTTAATTAGTTACCATTTTGCAGAAATATTTTATAGTGACGATATGTAAAAAGTGGCTATTTCATCAGTATTTAGAAAATTTGTTAAGTCGAAAGATTGTAAAATATCAACAACTAAGCATTTTGCAGAAAATTGTTGAAACGACGAGATAAACCTTCATAAACTGTTATTTCAACCATTTAATTTTGGAACAATTTTGAATATGCCGACGTGGAAAGGTGTCAACATTTGAACATTTTCCAGAATATTGGTGATATTACGAGATGTCATAAATTGTTAATTCAACATTTTGCAGAAAATCGTTAGTGTAAAGAAATTCTTATCTTGATGGCACGTAAAAGCTGCAACAAAGTATAACAGAGTGCAAAATAGTATAAACAGGAAGTTAGCAATTGATAAAAATTGAAATAAAACTCCCATATAGGCTTGGAACTCCTGAACAAGTACGATGAATAAGAGAAAAGGGCAATGGATTGTATTTATTTTCAAAATTCAATACAAAGCAGTGTGGTAAAGTAGTAACGGGATAATTGTAAATTTGGCAAGATATTCATCCACTTGCATCTAGTATGAAGCTTACACACATAATCTATTTGGTCTTGCCAGGATAGGTTCATACCTATCCCGATGCTGACGGTCTTACACACATAATCTATTTGGTCTGGCCATGCAGGAAAGGTTCATACATATCCTGATGCTGACGGTCTTACATACATAATCTATTTGGTCTTGTCAGGATAGGTTAATATCTATCCTGATGCTGACGGTCTTACACACATAATCTATTAGGTCTTGCCAGGATAGGTTCATATCTATCCTGGTGCAGACGGTTTTACACAAATCATTTTGGTCTTGTCAGGATAGGTTCATATATCTATCCTGGTGCTGACGGTCTTATATACATAATCTATTTGGTCTTGCCAGGATAGGTCCATATCTATCCTGGTGCTGACAGTTTTACACAAATCTATTTGGTCTTGTCAGGATAGGTTCATATCTATCCTGGTGCTGACGGTCTTATATACATAATCTATTTGGTCTTGCCAGGATAGGTTCATATCTATCCTGATGCTGACGGTCTTATATATATGTATCTACTTGGTCTTGTCAGGATAGGTTAATATCTATCCTGATGCTGACGGTCTTATATACATAATCTATTTGGTCGTGTCAGGATAGCTTCATATCTATCCTGGTGCTGACAGTCTTACACACATAATCTGTTTGGTCTTGCCATGATAGGTTCATATCTATCCTGGTGCTGATGGTCTTACACACATAATCTAGTTGGTCTTGCCAGGATAGGTTCATATCTATCCTGGTGCTGACAGTCTTACACACATAATCTATTTGGTCTTTTCAGGATAGGTTCATATCTATCCTAGTGCTGACGGTCTTACACACATAATCTATTTGGTCTTGCCAGGATAGGTTCATATCTATCCTGGTGCTGACAGTCTTACACACATAATCTATTTGGTCTTGCCAGGATAGTTCATATCTATCCTGACACCCCAGAGCCTTTCACATTTTACATTTGCAAGTTGATTTACATTCATATGCACTAAGAAGGTCAGTATTTGTTAATGTACGTTACCTTTGTCTTGAAAAGACTACAGCATTTAGTTTCATCTATATTTATTACCATCATATTATTACTACATCTATATATATATATATATTCGTATATCTTCATTTAATTTATGAGATAAATCCGTTATGGTTTTCCCCACTAACATGGAAAAGTTGTATCGTCTCCATACATATCAGCGATGCAGTGTGATCGACATAAATCAAAGTGATTAATATAGAGTAATAAACGGTAATGGACCAACAATAGATCCCTGCAGTGGCACACCGCTTTGTATGGTCATGCAGGTTGAATGAACCCCATTATAACAAAGACGCTTTGAATTATATCACACAGGTAAGACTTTAACCGTTCAAAACAATCTTTGGAGCATTGCTATAGTTTTTGTAACAATGTAGTAGCAAGGTTGACTTAATCAAACGCCTACTTAAATCTATTAGCATTGACTTACCAAAAGTCCTTTTTAGACATCCAACCGTCTATCAATAACTAATAATGCTGTCTCACACGATTGCTTTGCCATGAATCCAGATTGTGCTACTCTTGGTAAATTAAACTGTTCAACCTTTTCATGAAGAGATCCATGTACAGTGGTGTTGGAGGGGGGGGGGGCACTGGGGGCACGTTCCCCCCACTTTTTTCCAAAATAGCAAATGTGCCTTACTGGCAAATAAAATGTGCCCATTTGATGAAGAACTGTCTTTTGGATTTCTTAAGCCTTTGTTATTTTAATATTTTATTTTAATAATTTATTTTTAGTCTGTACATGCTATTTCTAAAATAGCATCCCATATCTTGTTGTAGCACGGTTAACAATAAACAATCTCAATAAATAGTATTGATAGCATACTAACACATCATATATATTTAAGTGATATGGCCGGTGTGTATCAGTTTATAGTATAACGAGTGGTGGTTGTGGAATGAGGAAGTGCCCCTCTGATGTTGTGCTCTCACACTTTTTGGAAGCTTCCTACCCCCCTGTCCGTGTACATTTTTGTCCAAGGTCTTTTTGAAACTACGGTTATCACTGATATTGGTCTATAATTCCACACGTCTAGTTTCGACCCATTGTCGTAGGTAGGTATCACTTTGGCCACCGTCCATCTTGACGCCGGGAAATCATATAAGTTGCGCATTTTTTTGTAACATGTAAGCGCTGATTTTATCGGTACCCGTAGCTTTTGAATTATCAAGATGCTGTAGATACCTAATAACAAATTCATGTGATAACTTTAGGAATATTTAACAGAAATCCATTTGAAATCTCTGACAATACATATTGCTTTAACGTTTCCATACTTTTGTTTTCCTGTGAATTCTGGCTTGTCGCAAATTTGTTTGCTACAGATGTAAAAAGAAGTTAATTTGCGATATCGATATCGTTATTGATATCTGTATCAAGTACCTGTAAGATAGATGTAGCCCAACAGTGTCACGTATTCCCCATTGATTGTACATTTCTCAAAGCTTGCCAGATATATATTTCCATTATTCTTTAAAGGCGATATCGCTCGTAGACTTTTTTTCGAGGGCGCTGGCATTTTCGAGGTTTCAGCGAGGTTTACTGGGACCCCGAAAACTCACGTGACCTCGGTGGCAAATTTAGATCAGTGAATAGCACAGGCAAGCGTATTCGTAACAAGCCCGTACCCATGCACACATAATGTTATAACACAGCATTTCAGATTATTGTACTGTTTACCGTAAAGGATTTTCGTACGCGATAGTTTGTTGTTTGTGTGCCTTTTGAGTAAAGAATACTGTACGATTTTCGTGCAAATACATTCGATTAGACTAGAGTATAGTGACAATGTTGGAAAAGGGATCAGGGCAAGGAGAATCGGGCGAAAGAAAACGACCTTATCCTGGAACGAGCGTAGGTTCAAGTGGAGGAAAGCCATTGTTGCATGGACCTGACAAAAACAGCAGTGCAAAGGAACAACAGCGACGAAGAGATGCCACGAAGATCTATCTTCTACGTTCCTACAGTACGTAAACTGGCAAATGGAGAAAGAACTCTACAAACATGTCCACGATTTGACTTCTGTTAGCAACGCAGATTTCGCAAAACATTTGCTTCAGGATCACACAAAAAGGTAATGATTTGCTAAGCTAGGCTAAAACTGTATAGGGTAATACTAGTACATAGTTACCTAGGACAATATTGTCCTAGGTAACTGTCAGTATTGCGAAGTACAGAAAACTGCAAAGTTCGGACACCCCTAAGAAATACACGATTTCACCATGATAACCTACAAGCGAAAGCCAATATGATCACTAAAAACTAGGAAGCTACAGTTATTTCCTCTCCAAAATGACCCGTGCGCAAGTATGTACGTACATATTTGTCAATAAAATGAAGACAGTTTTTGGGGTATTTTAAGGCTTAGGTGTTCGAACTTCGCAGTGTCTATGCTATTGTATTTGTAACATACATGATTTGATGAGCCTAGGCTTTGTAACTAGGCCTATCATTCAATATTTTTCCAATGGACCTAGCGTATGCTAACCTTATCATACTTATCCTAGCACAAAATAGCAGTAAGTTGTATTACTGAGTCATCATCATCACTGTTTGTGAATGCTTGTCATGAGGATACTGTATAGGCTGTGGCTATTCGTACGACTAGTTGTAACAATTATTTATAAACTATTCTTACGACAAAGGCAAATTCAAGTGCAGTAAAGTAAATAAAGCAACTGCGCATGTAGTAGGGCTAACCCTAACCCTAAACATTACCCTAAACCTCAATGCTAACCCTAACCGGAAGTTATTGTTACTCCTCGTCGTAAAGTTAGTACTCCTAATCATAAAAATAGCAACTGCCCATGCGTAGTCGGAAATTATTCTTACGACTAGTTGTAAGAATAGCCATTTTGTACTGTATACAGTTAAAAATTAAAATATCCTTCCTAAAGAAGACTGACAGGGACTGGGGTCTTTAGTTTCACTCCTCATATTTATGCCATGGAAAGCTGGGCCTTCTCATCACCAAAAAGAAAACTGTTTTTTGCCTCAACAAATTGATGGAAATATATTTTCTAACCACTAGGCCTAGATGATCTGTTCATCCCCACCCCCTCCAGGTTCTAAATTGTTATCAGCTCTCCTTGTTTGAGGAATAATTCTTGTGAATGAGCATTTGAAAGAAAAGCCTCACCTATGCCCAGTCATAATTAACTAGGCATATAACATAGGACTAAGGCCTATATAGTATTAGTAATAAGTATCTGAATTTAGTGTTCATAGTAACTGTATTCCCTAATTTTGTAATATACACCAGTGAGGAAGGCCTACTGTGCTGTACAAGTACAACCACATGGACCTGCAATTTTTCCTATAAAAATAATGCATCTACATAAATAATTTAAAATCACTACTAACTGATTCACATGTTTTCACACCGCTGCGTATGCAACTAGACCTTAGGTTTTTCTAAGGTCAGCCACAGCCAGCATATATGCAATCAAGTTTTAATGGTTCATTTGGGCAACAGGGTGTTATACTGTTATCTACTGACTGTCTGTCCAATATTCCAGCAATCATGTGTACATTTCTGTGTTTGGGATTTTTGAAGGAACCCAACTGCTATGCAAGAAATTAGGTAAATTAGCCTCACAAATTGAGGGACCATATTAGTACATATAGCTATACCTATATAAACCTTTATATAGCCATGCCTGGAGGTAAGAAAGTACCAGTTTTTTTTTGCGTAGGCCTGATGCTCATACTTTATGATGCTGTGCTAAGTTATCATATTTTTTATATAGTCAGTACTATGCTTGTTTTTGTTCAGCTTCTTGTGAATGATCTGATGTTTAGTGTTCAAAAATTATAATATCTATTAAATTTGGTGGCCGAAACTATCTCTTGTGGAGAGTAATCTAGCGTTAAATTAATGGTAGTCTGAAATCAAGCTATTCATGTAAACAGGAAGTTTTCACAATGGTGGGCTTATGTCATGGAGTAAGCTAGCATTTCAATTCTCACTCATGAAACCAACTGCTCACATAAACAGGAAGTTTACACAGTAGGTAAACTTCAAACTTTGATCAAAAGACTGGACATCTTTTAGCGATATGAAACCAATCAGTTCACTAAGACAGGAAGTTTACATAGTAAATTTTACATTGACATGTGAGCTCAAGTTGTTGGGCAAGCAGTTGGGCAATACAAAATTATCCTTACAATTCTTGAAAGGTACTGCGGTTTATGGATATGTTGAAGAAGAGTATGAAAGAATATCTCATCCTTATCTGGGTTTAAATCAATGTGGGTTAACAATATGTTATTATTGAAATCTGCCTAAGTGTTTGTTTGTTACTTTTCTCTTTCATATTTATTCTTGGGTAGGTATGATAAAAACATGTATGTTTGTAATGATTTGGTCATTACCAGATTCATTACGCATACAATTAAGCTTGGGGTGTACAGTAAAATTACTATTTCAGTTATATGATTTACAGACAATTTTTTTTGTTTCATCGTATAGGTTTCAAATGCATCTTTTCCGGAAAGATGCTGAAAGTCAAACAGAGGCATTCTCAGCAGCTGTCACCACAGAAAGATCAGTTGACACTCAGAAAGGAGAAGGTAAATTTATATGTTTATCCTTGCATGAATTACAGACTGGAAGAGCAGTGATAATCTTATCTGATCTGATGTGATCAGAAAAATAATACAATTTCATTCTCATTAAATTGCAAAGAAAAGAAAAAGATGGTAGCATATTGCTCATCCACTAAAAAGCATACATGTGTATGAGAATTTATAAAAGTAAGTGGGCCTGATATTATCAGGATCTTCTTTAGAGGCAAACTGACTAGTAACAGTAAATTCAAGAGACACAATAGAGCCTGGAACAGAGAGGACATGGTGAACACAAAGAAAGAAGTTAATGGTGTATTGAACAAAAGGAGTCAGTGAAAGCAGAGGTATTTAGATAAACTGTGGAGTACAAAGCGAGGATTAAGTAAGGAGAGAGGGCGAATAAACTATAGCAGAATACAGAGATGGAGCAGGATAAAGTTAGTCATGTCCTTCCTGTATATTGAGCCCATTCAGTTGAATGGTGCTAGGGCACTCCGTCCACTCTCTCTATCTCTGCTGTGGTGTACTGTGTCTGAGATGGTTAGTCTACGAATTTAGTTACCTGTTGGGACATGTCTTTAATGGTATGATTGGGGAGCTGAAAGTGTTCCCCTACTGGAGTCTCCTTTCATGGTATTGACTTGTGACTAGAACTGCTTCTTGAGGGTGGTCTTGGTTTCACCAACATACTTGTAACTTCAATGTCCTCTAAACTCAATGACACCATTTAAATTGAAATATCAGTTTCCAGTGCTGCATAAGTGTGATAAGTTCTAAACAAAAGGTATATTTTTAGTCACAGCCAAGGGCGTAGGAACCGGGGGGCTGGGGGGGGGGGTGCCAGCCCCCCCGTGAAAAATGTGGAGGGGCAGGAGTATCATTGCGCCCCCCCCCCGCTTCGCAAGTCAGAAAACCCCTTTTTCATTTCCAAATGAGAAAAAAAATCTCATTTGGAGCGCCAAATTGCATCTAAGGCCTGGTGAAAATACAAAATTAAGTTTACAAAATGGAGTGGGTGTTGAAGTGTACTATATTGCACCAAATTGCATCTAAAGCTACCTGGAAATGCAAAAAATTCCAAAGGGGGAGGGGGCACCCCCTCCCCTTAGACCCCTCTCCCAGGTCGGCCATCAGTCTTCAGCCCCCCCCCATTCAAAAGTACCTTCCTATGCCACTGGTCACAGCCATAGAAGCTATAGCAGGATACTTGCAATCTAGTAACTCTTGTTTTATGTAATCTCTACAGATACTCCTGATCCAGTTACTTCAACACCTCTCAAGAAGCCATCTGCCAATGTTCTGTCCAATGTCACCAGTAGGATTAGATATGGAGCAGCATGGGAGAGAAACCTCAGACTATACGAATACACATTGCCACATTTACATGATCCTGAACAAAAGAGATCATACATATGGCAGGGGCAAGCACTTTTCCCAGACTTTTGTTGAGAGGTTGTGCGACATTCACAAACGTTGGATTAGCAGCTAATGATACATCTGCATCACCAGATTGAGATAAATTGCTTTCGTCCATTTTGTTCGATAGTAGCTATGACTATGAATCAGGAGCTTGGCCACCCTCTAAGTCAAGGTGGGCAAGGTTGGGGAAATTCAATCAAGGAGTAACAATCCAAGAATGGCCAGCTTTATATTGTATATAGACCTACACGCACAGCGTGTATAAATATCTGTATCGGTTTATTTATACTGGTGTTCATTTCCGTTGCCAGGAGGGGATATGATTTGAACGTGGGGGAGGGTGTGGTGGGTGGGGAGGGGGTCCCATTTGAAGTGTCCAAACGATGCTAATCTTTACATCTGTCTTCTTGAATCACTTGTACCCCTATCGACACGATCAATCAGTCCTGTCTCTCACCTCCTCTCATGCACTGGTGTATTTATTTCCTGGCAAGATAACAGTTAGGCATAGTAAGGGTCAGAGGTCATCACAACTTAAAGAGTTGTGCGAGTCCCTGTGGTCTCTTACATCCTGGTAGCAGTAGAGAGAAGAAGCCTAATAGATCAGAAACCATAATCATCTTCTGTTGTGTCTTATTTTCCAGCATCCTTGAAACATTATATCCTTCCCCTTTGATTTGTTGATGTCATAAAGCTGTATTTTTGTTGTGCATTATTTAATTCCAGTAATTAGATTGTATATTCTTCTTGTGTATTTGACAGTATCCCAGTGATATCCATTTTTCTGCTCTTGGTTTTTTTTCTCTGTACTTTCATATCATATCTATCTCTACCCTAGCCTCCATCTCCACATTTTTTTTACTTTCTTCCTCCATCCCTTCATATGTCTTTCACTCTTTCTTTTTTGACCTCTTTCCTCCCCTCTGTTTACCCTGTATGTTTTAGTTTGCCGACTCCCCCCCCCCCCGCGTCTCACCCCCAAAAAAGTTCACAAGGTTGACAAGTCTCCCCGTGCTAGTCCCAAGCTATACACCCTTGTTGTGGTGACCGTTCAATATACTTGCGGATCAAATGGAAAGCCCCACCCCCACCCCTTTTTCCCAGTGTAATGAATCGGCAAATGGAAGATTATTCGGAGTTGTTCGTGATGGTTCAATGATCTTATAGTCAGGCATAGGCCTATATGGTTCTCTTTGTCCTTCATTGCCGTCGAAGTTTGAAATGAATTAATCGTGCTAGGAACTTCCGGGCAATGTTTAATTTTCTGTGGCAAGAAAAAAAGCTTCCCCCCAGTCTCTCCTGGTTGACTATATAGAGCCTGTACGCCTATATGGTCACACAATAGTATAGATAAGTATGATCCATGCAGACAGCTAGTATATATTTTTTAAATTCAATCCAATTTCAGTTAAAGTTTCGAGTTGTAATTCGAGTCAGTCGAGATGAGGTGCCCCATGGTGGAGCTGGGTAACCCACCCCAACCCCGTTGCCGACTTTTTGGGGTGGGGTTAGGGGTGCAAGGACAGGGTTTACGTGCACCGATTAGGAGGACGGGGTGCAGCTAGGGCAAGTGCTCTGTGATCGCCTAAAGGGCCCGTTGCCAGGAGTCCAAAAATAATCAAATATACATATTTATCTATATATGGTATATGACATAAAATGCTTTGTCTTACCCTCCTGATATATAACTAAAATTTATTTATAAAATACAATGTAAGCTGTGACTGTCTATGTATAATTAATACCTAAATTGGCTGAAATACCAATTGTTCACACATGACGGACTTGACTTTACGTTTGATACCCAATTTTGTAATCACTTCAGTCAATTTTTTCACTCATTCGCGTTTGTCTTTTTGTGACACCAGTCAGCGTGAATCAGACATAAAGTTCATAACTATTAGTTTCTTGAGCTGTTTCTTGACTTCGACTGCTCACCATGTAGGCCTAAAAGAGTAAAAGCAAGGAACTGCTAGAGTAGCAGCTCCCTGGTCAAACTATTACGCCTGATGCAAAGCTCGACCGTAACCTATACTGTACAGCCCATTAGTTGTGAAAAGTTCTGAACGTAAAACAAAGCACAGAGTTTTGTATCACACAACACACACGAAAACGCGGCGTAATACCGCATACTACTGACCAGGGAGTTGTTCCATAACAACTCCCTGTACTGCCACAGACAAGAAACTATGCAGGAATTTCGCCAAGGCCACCGTTCAAGTAACCGAACCCGTTTATTGCTTACTAGCCGTAAATACGGGATTGCTGAGAAATTACGAGACAACAGCGACGAACCGGTAGAGGGTAGTATTGATATTATTTTTGAATCGGGTGGTGTGAAGGACAGAATTTACGAGGAAATTACGAGCGATCCCACCTTTAAGATTTCATTTTTACAACAGGTCTGTTTGGCAAGTCTGTGTTGCAGTGTTTGTAGCTATTTTGACGATGGATATACTGTATGGGCTGGGTTAATAAGAACATTTCTTAGCACTTAATGTTCGTTGTAGAAAAGAAGGAACATGTCTTGAGACGTTAACATTAAATGTTGATATATAACATAATTGCATTTTATTTTTTGTAAATGTTTCATGATTTACAGCTTATTATCCTGCATAAAGCTTGATAACTTTCCAGATAATACAATAACTTTATCAGCAATTGTTTTTATCCACAATGTTGTTATTATGGCATCGTCTATACCCGCGCTGTATCATACATTGCTTCCAGTGTGAGTTTGCATGCTGTGTCATTTGTTGAAAGCTACGGGCGATTGAAACTCCAAGAGTATCATATCCATATATGATCCACTTCTGATTCGCTTCGTATGGGACTCTGTGTAGTTTTGCTAATGAATGCTCTACATCGGCTCTCCACGTACAAATGGTGGAACATTCCATGACTGACATGAAATATGTTTGATTAAAATAAAAACCTACTCCAAAAGTATATGTATATAGTAGCTTAATATATCACCTCAACTTTCATTGCGACACGTACCCAGCGTGACTAAGTACAGTACCGTGAATGCATGGTGTATAGCCGTGTCAAATGTAACTGCTATACTTGAACTCACAAAAAGTACGTGTTGATCTCATAAACTTGAACTTCCTGAAAACGGACTTCCTTATATGGAAACGTGTTCTCTAAAAGGCAGTATTGCGTACTTTGTCTAGATTGAGATTGTTGTTGCTTCTTGTACCATGTTCATTAATTCTATACTTCTTTCAATGTGGGGTCTTTTCCCCGCTTTTGCACTTCCCATTTGACTTTATCACGCTTTGTCTTTTGTATCTGAACCTGTTACTTTCCCTTGAACCCGAATAGTACGGTCGGCATCACATGATATGGCAAGCCATCAGTCTCAAACCGTGCAGGAATCGACATACACCGATTTAAATCGACATATACCAATTTATTAAACTGGAATAAGTCGATTTAAATCGGTAGAAGTCAATTTTAAGCTGCTGGAAACTGGTTTAAGTCGAAGGAAATTGGTATATGTCGATTTAAATCGGTATACGTCGATTCCCCACGATTTAAGACTGATGGCCCGCCATAGCAGCCCTCCTCACACTACATGTCAAGTTGCTTTGCTGCAGCTAAAACCTTTGTCAGCCTAACGAGGGCGAATATCTCAGTCTATGATAACAACTGAGACATTTGTACCACTATTCAACCCTGCAGGTTACTTCATATGCTTTACAGACCAAGCACTGTCGAGGCTGACTTTATCAGTCAGGTGCGTATCCGGGGGGGGGCGTTGGGGGAGGGCGCCCCCCGGGTAAGGAAAAGAAGAGAGAAAAAAAGAGAAGAAAAAGGGAAAAGGAGGGGGGAAAAAGAAAAGGAGGAGAGGAAGGAAGGGAAAAGAAAAAGAAAAAGAGAGAAAAATGAGAAAAGGAGGGAGTAGAAGATAGCCAAGACCTCGGGAAGAGAAAGAGGAACAGTCATAGTTAAAGCGATGATCCCTATTATATACACAGGGTAGCCAGTGACAGATCAAGGATTACGGAGCGGGTGTGCGCCTCACCCTACCCCTTACACCGACAACTCCATTTTTGACGTTTCCATATTTCCTCTCTCACTAATGTATCTATATAAATACTATATATGGTCTAACATAACGCGCGTGTGTGTATGGACGCCTTAAACAATTGTACGATTGTGCAATATGGAACCAACTGTGGCTGATATTGAACTCGACCGAGTCGTCGGGGAACATGACGCATTTCGGGAAGGGGCGACCGCCCCCCCCCCGAGCAAATTTTCTTTATGACATCGCTAGTAATTTCAAAATAGACAATGCTTAGATGCAACTTACAAGGCCTGAGAAGTGTCATTTCCAGCGATCTGGGAGGCATTTTCGGCCAAAATTTTTATTGTACGCTTCGCGCCAACTCATGGTGGCGCTTCGCTTAGATAGTTTGCCTACCGGCTTCGCCCCTCCCTTGGCAATTACTCGCTACACGCCTGTTCGAGTTTGTAAAGCAAAGAGCAGATATAACATCGTATCAGTGAGCATTGAAATGCATGTTCCACGATGAACAGTCTCAAAAACTGTCTATGTGTATAGTCAAAGGCGTAGGAGCCCAATTTGATTTGGGGCCTGTAACGAAAAAAAAGGCCAACATTTTTCGCGCGCAAAGCGCGCGCTCAATACATCGATGCCAATATCATATAAGCAAGCATCGGTCATTACATTGCATGGCATCGTGTACCTTACGGTCCGTGAAAGTTACACAGTATACCGCCGGATGCTAATGTAAACAACCAAATGTCTTATGTAGATGGAGAAAAAGCATACAGATCCATTTATGTCAAAACTCTCTTTTACAGTAGTAATGTCGGTCAAGCTTACAACTTTATTTTAATTACCAAGGAGATCATTTTTAAGCTATTCATTGCTATTTATTTTTCTTTAAGTAGGTGCCCGAAGAAAATGGGAAAAATTTGGTTGCGGGGGGGGGGGGGGGCACTCCTACGGGACCTACGCCTATGTGTGTGGTGTTCGGTTTCGATATACCTGATATCGGAAATATCTGCTATTTTTCATTTCCTTCAACCAAGTTTTATAATAGCCATTTATAAGAGGTTTTAATATTTCTACACCAATAAATTAACTGTGTCTGAATTTTCAAAAAATTTCCTGACAAACATTCTTCATCATACTTTTCCTCTACTCGTGCAATTTTGACCTGTCTTTTAGGGGTTCAAGGAGATTTTTTCTATATTGGTTGTCCATAGATTGAATTTTGTGCAACATTATGGGTATGTTTTGAAGTGATTTTATTCACGAGAAATGTGAATTTTCAAATTCTCAACAAATAATGGGCTTAAAACCTTGAAAAGTTTGGCTTTCGGATATTGTGGGCCGTGACGTAGAATCACCTACAAAGGCAATGATCCATAGGACATGCAATGAGGTCGAACATGATGTGACTGGTGAAAATCTTCAAAAGGTTATGGATGGGGGAAAAAACTTTTGGGAAATACTTGGTTCTCAGGCAAAAGTGTACATCTGGTTGCTCATTTTCAAGCCCGAGAAGTGCCATTTCCGGTGATCTGGGGGGTATCAAAACCAGAAATTTTCTTGTACGCTCCGCGCCAACCGATGGTGGCGCTCCGCTTAGATAGTAATTCGCGCCCCCCGGGTTAGAAAATCCTGGATACGCGCCTGATCAGTAACGTTTCTCAAAGTGTGTGTACTTTAATGCCTTTCCCAATGTGGGTATTTGTTCTCACGCTTGTTGCTACAATGTTAGGGTTTATTACTTTTGCAACAATCCGGCTTGAATAATTGTCTTCATCGCTATTTTTCTTGTATATTATGCAGAATGACTTCACGAATAATACGATATCAATCCATGTTGGATCAACTTTATATAAAGGTCGCTATGCAGCTTTTTCTTGTTTTTACTTTTTACTATAACGTTAACATTCATAGCAGCCTCTCAACTAAGATAATATACTATCTTTACACAGGGTTTAGAAGCTTTTGTCGTGAATTGACTGTTATACTTGTTAACAAGATTCAAATGCTGCATGCATTCTTGGCTGCTTTTATAGTGAGTCCATATACTGGTAATCGTATTCTAGCAAATTAGTTACTTTAACTACTACTGTTGTCTCGTACTACAAGTCTGAATGTGTTGTTCGCAGGCGCGTAGCCAAGGGGGGGGGGTCGAAGGGGGCGACCGCCCCCCCTGAGCAGATTTGTTTGAATGTTTTTTATGATATCGCTAGTAATTTCAAGCTTTTAGATGGGAAGTGCCATTTCCAGCGATCTGGTAGGCAGTTTGAGCCAATTTAAAAAAAAAAATTTTTTACGCATACCGCCAACTTATGGTGGCGCTACGCTTAGATAGTTTTCAATGCAGAATCTACGCGCCTGGTTGTTCGACATATTTCTCAAGTTGATGTCTGTGTTACTATTTATGAATTGATATCCATACAGATGTTCCAGCGTGTGGACCAACAGGTGTCTGTAATTGCTCTAACGGTGAAGCTAATTGTGCGGATAAAGGTTTGGTTGCCTTGCCAAGAAACCTGTCATCCGACTTGCCTTACATGTAAGTGTGAGTACGTAATTACACGTGAGCATGTGACAAGATCTAGGCCTATATAACACCCGTAGGCTGGGATGTACGTTCAATGTTTCTTGGCTTCACCTCATGTGATTGGACCACTGTAGCAAGGTGTTAATTAAAGTAATACCTTTGGAGGTGGGCTATATGATTTGGCCAATAAACACGTCGAATAAAATAACCCATGATAGTGTCCGCCACGTCTCTAGGGCAATTTTTTTCAGCCAAGATAAGCGTTTGAATAAGAATTGTCTCATGATCATAACCTTCATTGCCAGCATTTTAATTTATTCAACTCAACAGCCAATCAAATTGAACTTTTGTCGTTTATTATGGAGTAATCGACATTGTAATTTGTAGGCAGCCTAACTGTATATTTCTACTGATGTTTGTTTTGTTCCGATAAAATATATTGAAGGAAGTTTGTGTAAAGAAGTGCACGATCAAATGATATGTAAAAACTTCGAAATCCTGCCTACAACACTCACATGGCTCAAGCAGAATAAAGTGCTAGAATTGACCTTAGAAACCCATATCTTACTTAAGTCATTTCAAATTTCGAGTGTCTTAAGGCGTCTTCGTTCTTTTACTCACGAGTTTATGCATTTTTCTTTCTGTACAGAGACCTTTCAAGCAATGCAATTGAATGTGTTCCCACGGAATTTTTCGAACGATTTACCAATCTGAAACAATTGTAAGTATTTTCTTTCTTATATTCAGGTTTCCAGGAGCATGACTGATACAGATTCTGGCCACACATAACTTGTATAGCAGTGTACAATGGAGTCACTAGCTTTCAATATGTACCATGATTGCAACTGAAATTCTTTAATTTGTATAGATTACTTTCATTATAAGAAGAATACTGTTATTTTTCATTTTGTGTATGATACATCAATTGATATATCACTTTATAAGAATATCTTGTTCTTCACTTATTTTTCCTTCACAGACAATTCAATAAGAATCATATTCGAAGATCATTTCACCTTCCGAAAAGTCTAGACACGCTGTGAGGAGAAAACGTTTGCAATACAACTAACTATTAAATATATTAATAGCTAAATATTTTAGAATACAGTTATTATTTTTTTAATGTGTAAAATCTCAAATTTGGCCAGCTACTATTCGTGGTTCTTACGTTTTCTACTAAAAAAGTATAGCAAAACATAAGTTTCTTATATTTTGCAAGAAAGTATAGCTGTCTTTGTATATCTTTACGTGTATATAAGTATTCGGACAAACAGCTACCACACTAGAAATATGAATGTGTATGTATGAATGTATTTTAGATCCTCCTGCAAGCAGGAACTCGCGAAGAAGCCTCATTGGCTTATCAAAGCCGCAAGCTGACCGAAGTCAATCCCTTACATTCATATTTAACGTCCATGATTTTGAATTGTCAATTGACAACAACTCTATAACTGGACGACATACATAAATCTTGGAGTGACTCGAACCGGGGACCTTATGAGTCTCCGGTTATTTAATATAAATAATTAAAAAAATCGACAAAAGTTGTTGGTATTTGAATCCGACATTACGAATTTCATTTCGGACACTGTACGTATATATAACTATAGAAAAGAGCAATATAATATAATGAAACAGTTTGATAAACCTGTGATTAAACCGTGTTTGTTATTTTAATTAATTATTATTTCTTATTTCATTGCAGTTACATTGAACATAATCAACTCGAAGAAGTGAACAATTTCTTTATTCACTGCGATAAGCTACAAACTGTGTAAGTCAATAGTGTATACCTAAACCTATATCTAACTTATAATTAATATAACCAACTCATGATTGGAGACGGGTAAGTCCATGTACTCTGCCCACGTGATCTGCCCATATGATGTAACGTGTATCATTCTGTTGTTTCATCATAGTAGATCATCAAATTAAATATATATATATATATATATATATAGATATATATATATATAAATATATATATATATATATTATATGTGAAATGTGAATATATGAGATATTGAAGAAAGTGTAACGTAGCGCAATACTTTAAGCCAGAAGGTTAGATTGTTGCTACTTTTCCAAATAAATCCATTATTATTCTGCTTTGTTGTTTTTTGTCTCCTTAGATCGCTGATCGGAAATAAAATAAGAAACATACCAGAACATGTCTTTCAAGGATGTTCCAAACTAAAACTATTGTAAGTCCCATTCCACTACTTTTACAGCTAACCAAAAGCAACATTAAAAGCATAAGAAAAAACAACAACAAACAAAAGGAATAGAGAGCAATCAACTCTCTGCTTCACAGCTAGTTCCGATGAGATGTATACAATTTATTCACTTCAAGTGGATAAACAGCTTTGGTCAAACATGGACTACCCATCAATGTGAGTTAAATCAGTTAAAACACTTCCAATTGGGTCAACACAGTCTTTGAATATTGTGAAATAAATTCAAAATCGGTAAGTGCATGTTGTAGAAGCATGAATGAAAAAATGTTAACATGGGTCAAAAACTGTTTTAGATGGGTAAAAATATTTTTAATGTATCGTTGTTAGTAAGCCTGAAGAAGAAAGTAAACGCGATAATCAATTCCAGTTGATTATAAATTGGAGTCGCTGACGCAACCATCATTATGCAGATGTGTGACAGAGAGGCCAATTCCTCGACGATCTAAGGATATCACCCTGTATGGAAATATGATCTGTATAAAATCTTAATGTTAACAGAACTACACTTTACTTTCAAGTTCCTTTGGAAAGAATACAGAATTTCTGAACTGCTTTGCTCATGGTTTAGAGAAAACTTGACATGAGGAAACAAGAGAACTTGATGTTAAAAAGCTTTAGATTTAGGCCCATTGGTTAAACGAGGCACAAGTGCCGGGCGTCTTGCGGCCAAAAACAGGTGATTTTAAATTATTCGTAATGTTTCCTTTTCTCATCTAAGAATAAAAAAGCTGACGTATGATATCATTTATTTGAACATATTGTTAACTAATTTCGTGACGGGTAGTGCCAACGTGGATCGTTGAATGTTTGTACTTTCCTACACCCTTGTTCTACTTCCACAGATATTTAGACGCAAATCACTTGTCACGACTTTGGAACTACAGTTTTGCCGGGCTTGACTCTTTAACAACGTTGTACGTACATGTGCTACTCAATAGAATATTGTTATCATCTTTTTTGGTACATACTTAACGTTTATTTCTAATAAAAGCATTCCGCTGGTGTACGAACATTTTAGTATCAAGCTTCATAAATTTTATACTGGTTTAAGGGTGTAATGTAAAAAAAGAAATATACATATATATATATATATATATATATATATATATATATATATATATATATATATATATATATATATATATATATATATATATATATATATATATATATATATATATATATATATATATATATATATATATATATATATATATATATATATATGGCGCTATACTTCAATCTAAATTTCAAATACTAATTTTGACCTTCGCTCCCGACAGAAGTATGCAAGGGAATGCTGGGCCTTACTTCCTTTCTGAGGAATCAATATCAAGAGTGTGTTCTACCCTTGAAGAATTGTAAGTATCTAGCTAGTATATAGCTAAGTATATAGCTATTATACAATATATGTATATGTAAGTATATAGCTAGTATATTGTAAGTATATAGCTACAGTATGCTAATAGATATAAAGCAGAGTGGTTATAGAATATGACACCTGCACAAGTAAGTACTTTACATTATCTTCGGAATATTGATGCCATATTATTTTTGTCTCTATTATGTCAATAGAACCCTCAATTAGCAGACCATTATGATCACACAGTTAAAAAACCATCCCAATTCCTGGTTTTATGACATGGGTTTAAAGCCTCCGTTATTATGTAACACGTTAGCTTAATTACAACAAGCAATTTAACTGGTACTCGTTAATATCAAAAATATTGAAAACAAATGTAAACAAGGTAAGAAATAAATAAGAAAACTAACTTACCAAGTATTGATTCTCTTGCATCTAACTGTTATCAGCAGCCTTTCGTAGCTAATATCGCAGCCAATAGCGAAATAGTTACAAATCGATTTTCTCTTTTTACTGTGTAGATGTAAATATATTAAAAAGACGGTTTACGCAAAACTGTTACTCAGCGATATCATGATGTCACAAACGATATGATTTCTTCATGATTCCAAATAACCTTTACAAAAGTATAAATATACTTACTGACAACTATCGGCCCCCTTACCCCAGTGCTGCCACGGACGTTCACGCAAACGCATGTCCACTATTAAACCCGCACCCGTAGAGAGTACAGGGGTTACCATAGTAAAATAAAAACGGGTTGTCTGCAGAGGTACGCTGGTTTACAATACAATACAAAATGTCAAGGTTAGCAAATACAATTGTGATAAGGCTAAGACCATATGATTAATTAGCGATTGTATAGCAAACATAGCCCCTCCATTATAACCCTCAATGCGCGAGTTGTATTCATCTCTGGCATATTTCCATTATTGGCATATTTCCATTACTGGCATATTTCCATTCTGCATCTCTGTAGCTTCATAGGGCACAAATGTTTTTTTTTTTGGGGGGGGGGGGAAACGTTTGGCAGACTATCAACTTTAAGCAGAGTATTACCTAGTGCATAAGTGCATAAGGTATAGCAAAGATTTACGTAAATTAAAAGATTCCTTATGCCAACGTGCTATTATGTTTTTCACTTAGGTCGATCTCAACTGACAAACTACCTTCAACTCTTCTACGAAATTGTACAGGGTTGATTATTTTGTAAGTAAACACGACATCTGCCAGCTTTATTTTGATTGGTGATATATCACCTGTATACCAAACGTATAATGGCTGTGAAAGTCCCTCCATTGTCAAATGTAAACCTCCTTAAAGATCTTCCACCTTGAACATCATTTCATATCTTGGAATAACTCTTGGAACGGAACAAACCTGTGGGTATGAGACCATTTAAAGTAGATCAGCTGAAAGTAGAAGAGGTCAGTGAAAGGCAGAGATATATATTCTCTGACAACATCACGATTATCAGGTTTCCCGGCCACACAAATACCTATTAAGAAACTCACGTGTATTCACTTACAAGAAGTGAAACCAAAAATATATTCAATTTGGGGTAAACGCATAAGTGGAAATTTTGAGTGTTAAACTCATTCGACTACAGTATGCTTTTTTTGTTACTACTCAGTATTTCTGTGTAAAAGGATACACATATTTGGATTAACTTAGTGTATTTGTGTGTTAAACATAGACGAAAAAATTTGTCGCAAAAATTAACCAGGTGTCGCGGCAGTCCTATACCTTGCATGGCCTTTTGATCTGGGTTAAAAGACATCTCAACGTCATCAAACGAGCCTTGAAAATTTTGACGACCGTTTATGACGAAATATTGGTGCCAATTGTATTATTTGGATTTATTTTGAAAATGTGAGATCATAGCGTTATTATGGCTTTCGATTTTGTTTCTTTCTTCAATTGGACACATTACCACATTATATATTCTCCACAATTAAGGCAATGTTTGCATATTCAGTTAAATCTTCTTTGGTTTAGTCAATTATGTGAGTGTATCGAAACAATATCAATGATGAAGACTCTGTAATTTTGCAGGATATTGGTTGGATTCGCTCTCATATTGTATCAATACTAAAGTTGAAATGTGTAACTGCATATTACATGTTATTTGTAACGAAAAAAGTCATATAAAAAGACTTAGTTTTGGTCCCAATGACGTCTGAAGGAGATGTGTAAAAGATTTACATAGCATGAGTATAAAAGAAGAATCTACATGTCCTCCATATATTAATTTTTGGTGGCACCCTTATATACATGAGTACTGGAATCCCTTTGCTACAAATTGAAAAAAAAAGGTAGAAAGATAAACAAGATATGCCATGCACACAGAAACATGTGCAGTGTTTAGCTTACAAACGTATCCTTCAGATGAAGAAATAAACAACAGAACCTAAATAATAAAAGCAATCAGGAGATTTGAATAGAAATGCAGGCTGCACGTACGACTTTACTCTCCAAAAATGAATGTTTAATTGATTCACAATACCGATTTTCTTGATGTAAACTGAGCCATCTCTTCTTTTATTCGTACACAGTGACTTACAATATACCACCTTGTTTGAAATTCCGGAAAGTTTCTTTCACACAATTCAAGGAATTAGTACGATGTAAGATATACTGCTGTTTCTTTCATTGTTCTTTCTTTCATTGTTAAGAGATGTTTAGAAATTAGTAAGTTAACCGACAACCACTCCAATAACAAGAGTCAAACGAGGTATAGCTGTTGTTACGGTATCAATTAACACAACAGTTTTACACCTTGCAACCATCAAGATTCACTTTAAATGACTAGTTTCACTAGAATTGATTGACCTTTGGTTCCCATCATCTTCATGAAGACTCATTTCACAGCACTACCGAAAACACCTTGTCGTATCAGTTATTTTAATCACTAACTTATTCTCCCATGACAATGACATTGACCATAGCCAATGTTTAAGTTACCGAATCATAGTGAGTCACTATCTGCGTTTTCGTTTCATAATTTGATGAAATCATTCCTGTAAAGTCTGCCGTCTGTTCTGTTTTACAGACATATGTCATCTATCAAGCTGAAGACGATACCAGAACGACTGTTTGAATCCACTTCAGTTAATATGGTTTTGTAAGTTTCATGACTAAATAGGCCAAGTATCTCTACTAAAATTTGCCTTTAACTAGAAAATATTTAAGCGATGAAACAAACGTACAGGAGAAAACCAATAATGCTTGGCCACAAAGGTACGGTAAATTTCGACAAGGACCTAGTCTTAAACTTATCTGTTGCGTATACGCCTGTGTGGATATACTTAATAGGATTGGCATTGTTCTAATTAGCACAGATGACAGCCTTTGTTGCATCAAAGATCAGTCGGTTCATTAACGTCAAAAGTAGAGAAAATGGTTCCATTCATTACACTGAAAACTTACCCAGATGATATTATCCAGTGAGAAAGATGGGAACTGTGTTGAGGTGTCACATGGGAGCGGCTGTTTAGGCTTGATTTCGGAAACTATTCCTAAATGCAAAAATAAAATTTGTTTTTGTCTTCAACATTTCAGAGACATCGGAGACAACGATTTGGAAGAAATTCCTGCTAAATTGTTCACGATTAATCCGAAAGGTCACTATATGACAGCACTCTTTCTATGTGGTAATAAGCTGAAGTTTCTGCCGAGAGGACTGTTCGACAATGTTCATTATCTCCAAAATCTGTGAGTTAAAGAAATTAATTTTCTTTCATAGAGAACGGAGGAAGTGTTAAAGATCCGGTCGTCATTGAAAATAAACCACGGCTGACATGCGGGCCTCAGTTTCTAATGACCATGTTTACTTACTGCATCGCTAATACTCTTCACAATAAGTTTCGAAATAATATAGAAACGCTTACCAACGTTATAAACTCGCAAATGGACTCGTCATATTGAAATATGTTTAAGGTAGACTATAGTTTGTGATAAGGTGGGTTTTCTGTATTCATGTTACTTACTTGTAATTTTATACCAGTTAGGTGCGTCCCTTTCGATAGGATCCAAATTAGACTATACATTAAAATCTTTGTTTATAAAATGGCAGCTAACAATTGAGGTTATCATTAACGATATTGTGAAACTTTTAGGTAGTCACTATGTAATAATCTAGTACAGCCTTGGGTAAGTTCTCCTATACATATGATAGTTCTAAAACTTTCTAAAACTATCTCTGCATTCGGTTTGATTGTGCACGACACAGTACGAAGGAAAGGGAAATTCAAACTATCGTGATGTTAAACTTCCTGTTGGCATTATGAAACGACACATCGATAAAACGGCTGCTTTTTATACAATGTTTAAGTAGGTCGATAAGAGGTTGCTTATCACTTTTCATTGAAAGCATTTCTATCATTTATGTTGGTGATGCTGATGGATATCTAAATACATATTTGCCATAGATCAGTTTCAGTCAGCCATTTTTTGGGTCAAATGTTTGAAACAGAACGAATCCTTTTTAAATTAAAAATATCTACTTTTAGTTCTACCTTTGAGCGGGAAGAAAAAGTCGACCAGCGTTAAGTTCATCCGAAATAAGAATGCAAGATTTATGTTATAAAATGCGGGGATGGATGTTTATGAGCAGTTGCATTGGTTTTTCTTCTAAGGTTGCTTAATAAATCACAAGGCTCTAATACACCAATGACAGCCTCACTTTGGACGAGATGAAAGAGTTCAGCGCTACGTCCAACAGAGCCAAGAAAGTAACACGAGATACAGTAATGTGCCCTTGGATATGTCGTTGTGTAACTTTGGTCAAACAGAAATAGAAAGATAAACAGATCTTTTCTCTTTAGCTGCAGAAGTCCCGCATTAAGAAGTACTCTTAAAGGACGATGGTGTAAAGATGTTTGTAATTTAACAATTGCTTCCTATTATTAGAATGTATGTCTCTGCACCAGTTCGCGAGCGACGTGATTTTTATGATTTTGTGCGAATATACGTCAATGAAATCATCATGAAAATTCACAGTATGCATATATTGCATGTTCTCAAATAGGCGACAGATTATCATTAAACGTTCATTCCTTTCAAATAGGACATAAAGAATTTAAGTATGTTTACGTTTCTACATCTCAACCTGCACATTTGTTCTTCCTAACACAATGATAAAACAGATTTCTCCACGACAACAACTTGAAAACTCTACCGGGATCTATACTGGCTGCAACATCTTTGTCTAGTCTGTGAGTAGAGTTGTGTTCTATATAAATATAGATATAAATAACGAAGAAACGAAAGGTCGGAAGAGAAAACGACTGGCCACGTATTGGAACAGTCTGAACTAGTCGTAAAGCGTCCCGAAATAATGAAACTTGAATGAGCAGAAAATTGTGAACGACAACGCTATGACATTACACGCATTAGTTCAAGCTCGTTTAGGCCACCGCTATAAACTGGTCATAAGGTTCACCAACACTTTAGGGCTTTCTTAAAAGGCGTTTGCAATTTTATTACAGTCACATTTCTGTACTTTATTTATATTAATAAATATGTCTTCAACTAGACTTCTTTATAATGCTCTCTTGGTAGACGATAGACTATTTCTCGTTGGAAGATGAAACAAACAAACAGACGTCCAACCAACAACCATCCGATAAACAAAATAAGTTCCCAAAACATGTATTTAGTAATCCTAAGTAAACGTTGTGACGATTCAAATGTTAAATGGTTATACGTCGTATCAATTGCACTAATATTTCCTAATATTTCAGGTATCTGTTTCAGAACAACATAGAATACCTGACGGAACCATTATTCGGCAATAATAAACGAAATTCTACATTAAAAGAAATGTGAGTATAAAAGTTTTAGCAATTTAAGAAACACACACATGTGTTTATGTATGCTACATAACTGCGAAAAATCAAATCAGCTCGAGTAGCGACCACCTTGTTAGTGTGTTGTCACAGCTGACTTTTTCTCAATAAAGAGGGAAAGTCCCTACTTTTGAACAGAGACGTCAACGCCTAGCTGCGTGTTTGTATATATATTTTTTTTAAATTTATTACCTCCTTTGTCGATAAAGAAAACTATGTTAGTCAACGAGCTGTCCCTGCGTATGTATAGCGATATGCGTATAACGCATTGCATTTTTCGACAATTACTCATATTTTGACAAGATGGGAGCAACTTCATCGTATTGCGTCGTATACACAATGGTACATTGCAATAGTTTGGTTGCACAGCCTATTCAAATTTCAATGGACACTGATATTAAGCACTCTCTTAAAAACTCTCGACTTGAATCGATATCTGAAATAGAAGCTTTACTAGGACAGCGGCGTAACTACGAGTAAGGAAAGGTCGTGTGGGTTACGTGTGGGTGCCTGTGGGTCTAAGGATCACTCTTTAAATCTGGTCATTGACAGTAATAGCAGATCCCTTTACAGTACCCTTTTCCATCCACACCCTTGCCTCCAAAAAACCTGATATGTTACTTGAAATATACTGACATCTTTGAAATTACATTGAGATAGAATCACGATGTTTCATGAGCTCAGAATCCATATTTCATTGTAAAGATATAGCAAATTGATCTAACGTTTATTTCAGCCTTTTACAAGATAACCCCATCCGTCGATTATCGTCAGCAGTTCTTGATGAAATGATCGACGGAGGTACCATGTGAGTTAATTTTCCTATCATTCCAAGCCTTTCATATATTGATATCGACTTTGCACTTCGCCCTGTATCCCGTGGACATAAAAAGCCAAGATGTACTTTGTCAGCTATTAATTATTTACTCATCTATACATTTCTAACATTCTTTGCGTCAGCATATGGATTCACAGGATTGTAATTTCCATTTTATTTAATCTCTTATTTGAATCGCAGGGATCAGCAGATCTGTATTCAATTTGACTGCCTAATAATTATCACATCGATGTTGCTTTACAATTGGACTTCTGTATTTATATATAGGTAATCAACGTGAAAGGTTAATGATTTACGTCGAGATGTTGTAAGTTGGTCTCGCCTTATGAAACCAACATACACACAAAGTTGTTACATTGTGGTGATTTTAAACTAATTTAGGCGATACACTAATGACTTAACACTGTTATCGAAATAACAGTTTGTAGTTGCTGAAGACTAACATTGAAATATTCCAATAACTCTCACCACGATTCATTTTAAAATATATAGGTATCTATCTTGTGAACACCTTACAATGCCCACGATTCGGGAACAACTGAATGTGTAAGTTTATTCAATTATCTCTATTTTGGTATTGCTGATGAGTGCAAAAAAATATGCCACTATGCAATAATGAACAACTTAGTATCTTCCTCTGGTGACAATCGGTGGAAGTGACTCCTCCGGCCCGCTTTTACTACAATTTACGTTGTACCTGAGGGAGCCGTTACTCAACGCAGCTCTGAAAAAAACAATTGCATACTTGTTAATAATTAATTTTAATCCCTAACTACACATCGAAGAGTTACTATTGTCTTTTCTCTGCACGATTCAACCCGCTTGATGTGTACACCGTGACGTGCTAAACTAGCAAAATAGAGATCAATGGCTAAGAAAAAGAATGTTACTTAACTCATAAACATTGTGCTGATAAATGGATTAATTCAATTTTATTACAAAGATTATCAATGATATTAGAATGCAAAGAAATCATTTTATGTTACCTCCGAGTAGCAACCACGACCTCGCATTTGAAATTCGACTGTCAGCTGTGGTTTCGTGTAAACGAACAGTATAGTAGTCTCCCTAAACAAGCGAATGAAAATATATCATATTTATACATAATGTCTGTACCATTTGGCTCTAGAACATGTCTGCGTCCATCGACTGTAATGGTAATGAACATCAGCTATGACGCTTCCCGGTGGTTCGAGGCTAGAGGATTTAGTTGTATCCTATTCGGACCTAAGGTGGATAATCTCCGAGAGTGTACATCTTGTCCAACTGGCACATACGGTGGACACGTAACTGGCTTCATTTGCCAGGCTTGTCCACGTGGTATGTATTGTCACTGGTAAACCTCTGGCAACCTTTTTTTGCTTATAAACATTGAAGCCACAGTTCTCTTTTGTTTTGGCTTGATATTTATAAGAGGATGAAGTGATGGTTTGTTCGTATTTTGGTGTTGATGCTTGTCAGTAAATACTCTTCAACTAACAGAAAAGTTTGCAAAGGCTCGTTTATCTCTAAGAAAAACAGTTTTTGTATAAGAAGAATAGTATGAAAGGACATTCGCTATAACTTCAACATTATTTGTCACACATGATTGCCATAGTGAACTCTAATTTTTATAAGTCTTTCCGTATCTTTTTACAGGTGGCTTTTATCAAGATCAAGTTGGCCAATACTCCTTGGATGGAACGTCCATGAACTGTAAAAATTGCACTGAAGGAACGTTTGTGAGGGACGGTTCAGGAAAAGACCCTCTGAGCTGTAAAGTTTGTCCCACTGGAACAAATAAGAACGGATTGGCAGGATTTCGAGCTTGCTCATGTTTGGATAACTATATCAGGCGTGATCGTTTTGATAAATGTGAGCTTTGTCCACAGGAGGGTGTACATTGCAAGAATGATTACATGGCCATAGGCCAAGGCTACTACTGGAACTGGAGTTACACAAATATTGATGAATACAAACGATTTGTAGAAAACCTATTGACATTTAATAACTCGTACAAAAACGATACTACGAGATTTAATGGATCTCTTCCCAAAGCTCATAAATGTTTGAAGAGCGATAGATGCGCTAATGACGTTGATCAAATCACAGGAAATTGTGCGGAAGGTTACATTGGTTGGATGTGCACAAACTGTGACGAAGAATTCTTCCCTATATTTGGATTTTGTCGTCCTTGTCCAGCTCTTAAATATTTCATTTTGGAATCTTCAGTCATTTTGATCATTCTTGCTCTTTTCCTCTTTCTTCTGTTCAAAACTTATCGTAATCAAAAAAGACGGTCGCGATCCCTTGTAGACAGTACGTTGGCCTTGACCAAAATAGTTCTAGGATTTTATCAAATTATGGCAGAATTTTGGGAATCTATAGATGTTATCTTTTGGCCACAGTTTTTTAGAAGCATTGCTGCATGGCTAGATGTTTTGCAATTTAATATTTCAAGCATACTGATAAAGCCTAAGTGTTTCTGGCCTGCATTTGAGCTAACACCGTACACAGCTTTTACTCTGGGCGCTATGTTTCCATTCTTTTCAATGGCTTGTGCCATTCTTGCTATTGGTGCGGTAAAAGTTCACGCAAGAGTTTCAGAAAAGAAGAGCCCTGCAAACGTTGACGATATTACTTCTCGCTTGCAACTTCACCAAAATAATATTCTTACCTTTCTGGTTCTTATATTATTTGTCACTTACACATCCACTTGTAACGTTACCTTTGCACTTTACGGCCCTACTTGCGACACGTTTTCTCTCGATGAGTTTGGTGTTTATAACATTAGCATATTGCGGTCTGATTACTCAATAAACTGTAACACGACCACCCATCGTCGTTTTCAAATCGCTTCGTACTGTTCGTCAATTTATGTTATTGCACTTCCGGTAGTTCTGTATCTTCTCTTGTGGAAACATTCTCGTCGAAATGGCAGCAGCGAGCTTGATGAACACAACAATGATGACTCACCAAAGTGGTTGAGATTTCTTAATGAGAATTACCAGTCTGATTTCTGGTACTGGGAAATCATCGAACTTGTTCGTAAAGTGTCACAGACTTTCGTAATCGTCATATTTGGATGGAATGGTTATTTTTCTGTCACAATTACGTTAACATTGGCTGTTATCTTCCTGAGTTTACATATTTCCTTCAAACCGATGAAAGACAGGGTTGAGTATTACTTACAGGTGGGTTTGAGTACTAATTGTAGAATTAAAGACGCACATGGCCCTTTTTGGGGGAAGACAGAAGTACAGTGCACAAACTTAAATTTGAATATACGGGAATGTGGAGCGGTTTGTATGCTGTTGTTAAGCATGAATATTTATTTCAGATTGTCTTGATGGGGAAATGTTTTCATTTAGCATATCTACTACTAATAGTCTTAGCCTTTTCGTAAAGAGAGGAAAGTGGAAGTGTGGTGGGATTGAGGGTAGGGAGGTAGACATGGTACTATCTCGCGTGCTTTGGTGGTTCTGAAGACATATGGTAAATGGTATTCAAAACGTTACTCATTATTTGTAAAATAGCTGTTCATATTGAAGATACTTTGACTCTTTTCAGCTGATGTCCCTTTGGGCCATTTTCTTCAACATGCTTGTAGCAGCAGTTCCAGCTCCGGAATCTTTCACTGGACAATTCTCAACCGATATCCTGGTCACGTTTCTGGTGATTTTAAACACTGGTGTTATTGTCATTGCACTAGGTGAGTGATGTCAAGATTATTTATAAAAAAAAACACATTATTTGCTAAGAGAGTTGTCGGAAAGACTATTATTAAATGGTTATAAAATGGTAATTAGAAGCCGATTGAGGATACTTAAGAGCAAAGAAGCATATTCAGACACAAAAAGGCATACTCTCTCCGCGTCCAAGTTATTTGCAACCTTTACCTACTACCAAGGATCCAAGGCGTGATAAGTTTAAACATCCGATCAAGCAGTCATCGTAATTTAAACCAGTTCCTAAAAATATGGATAATTTCAGAAATGTCTCTTTTCAGCTGTGACCGTCTTGAAGATGGGTAAAACTATTTACAGTAGAAATTGTCTCCGAAGAGGAAGCAGCGGGTTCCGAACTAACGAAGGACAAGATGAGCATTTCTACGATGAAGTGCAACCTCTTATCAATTGATATCAGCACCAGTGTACAATATATCCCTTGGAGTTATCCCTATCTACAAAGGTTCTGTCTTGCGATAAGCAGTTGAGAGTGGCACTTGGACTCCGATCTGTTGCATTTCATTAGAAACGGTTGAAGTTGCGGCGTCGTTGATATAGCCAGTTGTGTAAAAAGCATACAGTAAATATCGCATATGGGAGACTAATGCTGGTTACATGCTGTTGACATAAAAACCTAAATGAGATATATGCCACACCGTTCAGCCATTTCCTCATCCCCAATTTTGTAAACTTTTCATTACACTGCAATAACATTGCAACATGGTATACGTCAGTGCACAGACCATGCCTATGTGTTTGGATCAGACAAAATTTACGTCCTGTAAATATGTATTATTAATATGATTATTATTATTATTTGTTATTATTATTATTATTATTACTAACACTTATTCAGAATGCCATTTTGCACCGCTTCAGAGGCAAATGTGAAGTATTTTAAATTTAGGTTTATTCATGATCGTACTTTAGGAACGTACAGACTGCTTAATTTAATGTGGAAAGTTGATAGCCCTCTTTGCACTTTCAGTCATATTCATACTGAGACCATAGAACACTCTTCTGGTCCTGTCATGTCACTTCTAGTTTTCTTTTAGACTGTGAGCAAAAGTATTTTGGGTGGCAGTTTATATTTTCGAAAAGAGACATTTCTTTGGTCGAAGTCACGTTAGTTATAATCCTATTAATTTCTTTATACTGTATAGTTAATTCTTCAACTTATTTTTAAATTTACATTTAGATAAACAAGGGGGAATTTCAAGGACTGATTTTAACGCTAGATTAAAATGTCTGGAGCTAATGTCTACTAACGACTTGATTGACATTTGGAGAGACAGTAATCCGCATAAACGAGATTTCAGTTGGAGGTCAAATATTACTCCGGCTATTTCCTGTCGACTAGACTTTTTCTCATTTCGCGAAAGGTGGGGTCTTCCATCACTCATTGTTTTTTCTCTCCTTAGTTTACAGTCGGACCACTCAATTGTGAACTTGAAGTTAACCACGTATTCTGGGGAAAGGGGTCCAGGTGTCTGGAAATTTAACTGCTCCTTCCTAAAGGACAATGAGTATACTCACTTCATCAGCAACATTATTCATTCAGCTAATACCACAGACCAGTATCAAAGTCTTGCGTTGAAATGGGACTTTATAAAGTATCAACTTCGTAAGGTGTCCCCAAATTATGGTAATATAAGAGCTACAGAGCGTAGTAAAAATGAAACTGAGACTATAGAAAAAAAACATTTCAAACTTAGAGAAATATTATCATAATATGCCATCGCCGGATACTTTAAAAAATATTAGCAATTAAAAGAATTATACTGAAGCAATTGTTTGACTATAAATAACTAGGTATTATTGTTCTCTCCGGAGCAAGATGGTTAGGGCAAGGTGAGAAAAATACAAGTTATTTTTTAAACCTGGAAAGACGTTATAAGTCTGTTAATGTTATTCGTAATTAAAAAACACATACTGGTACCAATATTACCGATAAAACTTGAATTCTTCATGAAATGTTTTTATTTTATAATGAATTGTGTTCTAGTCAAGGCCTCACCTCCTTTTTTCGTGGCTTTAAAATCCCTAGGTCTTTGAATGAGGATGATGCGAACTTATATGACGGCCCCTTAAAAGAGGATTAGTGTAAATCTGCCATTTTTTCAATGTGCAATGGTAAAAGCTCGGGTAATGAAAGTTATCAGTGAAATTTTACAGTTTTTCTGCCAGATATTGGTAGAAATGTTACTAATTCCTTTAATTTCGCTTTCCAAAAGTCTTCTCTTTCATGTTAGCAGTCTCGTAGCCTCCTTACTCTTATTCCAAAACGAGAAAAAGATCATATTTGTGTTAAGAATTTTCGTCCCATTTCACTATTAAATACAGACTACAAAATTAGTTCTAAGGCATTAGCAACGAGAGTTAAGAAATTTCTCAACTCAGTTATTGGTTCTAGTCGAACTGGTTATATTGAAGGTCGCTTTATCGTGGAAAATGTTCGATGTGTTTTAGATTCTATTGATTATTGTAAAACAAATATAATTCATTTTTTTTTGTTTCTGAAGAAAGCTTTTGATAGTTTGAAATGGATGTTTTTAAGTTTAAGATTAATGATGATTTTTGTCCATGGGTTGGAACTCAATACTCTGGCTCCTCTGCAACTGTTTGTAATAATGGTTTTGCGTCTCAGTCGTTTATTATTATTATTAACCTTTAAAAGGGTGACTCGGTTAGCCGAAGCTAATCTTCCCCGAGTCCCTAAATTTGACAATTTGACATTACTAGAGGGGTTAGACAAAGTTGCCCTTAAAGTTCTTATATTTTCATTTTATGCGTTGAACTGCTGGCGCAAGAAAGTTAATACAAATGCAAATATCAGAGATATTTCGGTTCTCAATCAGGATTCTTCAATATGCCGATGACACTATTTTGTTCCTAGACGGTTCAGATAATGCACTTAGGGAGACTGTTTTGCTTTTGAAAGAGTTTGCATCGGCATCATGACTTAAATCAGCATTTTGCGTCATCTGCTATGGTTTTTCCCATCCTCGCTGATTCCACGATGCCATAACGACATACATAACTAGCTTATCTATTCAAATCTTACTTCAAATGGTGGCGTAAAAGTCGAACAATATACAACTTTCAACTTTGTTTTTCTCGAAGATATTTTCCATTGGGATCCAAATAAATCTCGCCCATATTATGAAAATTGAAAAGCTACGAACGCAGTGGCGTAGCTACGGGGGGCCTGGGGGGGGGGGGGGCCGGGGCCCCCATGAAATCGGCTGGCCCCCCCACTGGCCCCCCCACTGGGAATGGGGTAAAAAAAATTGTAAAAAAAAAAAACAACTCATCAGTGGGATTCACTAATATTTTTTGTTCAATAATTTGGGAAATAGAGTTACACAATTTTCTCGTCTGCATCTGGCAGAATAAGAATAATATAATATCTGTAGTAATCATGAGAATGGTCATACAGTATGGCATGGCAATGGTCGATGCGACGGTTGCGACCATACACCGAACCTTGTGCATGTGCTGCGCGATATCGATATCTACCAATACATGTTATCGGTCATGGATTGGCACAAAAACCCAGATTCTGATGACAGCTGCCTCAAGAAACCCAATAAATGGCATAATTAGCACTGAGCCACCAATGTGGACCATTACCGAAACATCGATGCGTGTTAGTCTTCCATCCCCTTCCTTTAATGCTATTTAAGTCCACATGTGGGCATTTCCTGCAAACCTACCGGTAGCCCACAGGGGTTTGAGTTGGGAAAAGGCCTTGACACCTTGAAACAACAAATGATGCCAACCATAGGCGTACGAGGCGGGGGTGCAGGGGGGCAGACTGCCCCCTAAATATATATATATATATATATATATATATATATGTATATATATATATAAATATGCAGTAGCTTGCCCGAATATTTTTCAAATTTTTGCCCGACAATTCCATGATTTTCTTTATTTAGCATCATGATGCCCGAATATTTCCGTGTAACACCACTGTAAGCGCAGTTCATCTGGGCTACCACGCTTTTTGCACGATCAATTTTTTTTCTTCTAACTAGTCAATTGTATACCTGGACCAAGGGCGGCGGAACCGGGGGGAAAAAGGGGGCACGTGCCCCTCCCCCACTTTTCCTCAGGTTAGAAATGTGCCTTTTTTCTACATAAAAATTGAGGTGCCTCAAGTTAGCAAGAGGCCAGGGAACCAGATTGAACACTCGGGAAGGGCCGTTTCCGGCCATCTGAGGGGTTTGTAAAACCAAAAATTTTCTAAAAGTACGCTCCGCGCCAACCGATGGTGGCGCTCCGCTCAGATAGCAGTGCATACAACTTTGCAAATCCTGGCTAAGCCCGTGACTTTTAACGAATTTCTGTGAGCCAAACTCAAAGCATTTTCGAATGGAAAAAATTTGTTAAGATATTAAAAAGAAAAAAACTCTAATTCGGAAGATTCCTACATTAGCAACTAGCATGATTTCACCTCATTTTGTCTCAAAAGAAAACTTGTTCCTTGTTTCCCAATTTGCGCATTGGATATTGCAGTGCTAGTATGCATATTTTCCTTGAGGGAGGGGGGGGGGGGACGTTGATGGAGTGATGTGTATACACAAATAAGATAATACAATAAGAGTTATAAAGGGTACTGAATATGACGCTGCATCATTCCAATCGAATTTCTGCAAAGTGCCCTTTGATGTCGGTGCCCCCCCCCCAGATTAAAAGTGCTTCCGCCGTCCTTGACCTGGATATCCCCGACATGAGTGTATAAAAGAAACATTTTCTTTTTCATGGATGGTGGGGGGGGGGGGGAGTGTATACAAGCCTAGAAGTACAGGTTTATCATATTCTTTGTTATATTTTATACTTTTTTGTGAGACAAATTGCAGTCTCACCCGACACAGCGACAGTATCCCGCCTACGTGTCGTTGAACAATGTTTTTCTGGAGGTAGCTGAGTACTCTGTTAAAATAATAAATAAGGTAACTAAATATAGCAGCTTAAAAAATATACTGTCCCATTTTTCCCCTTCAAAGTGATGATACCATTTTTTCTTCTTCTAATTTACCAAATTTTTGGGGAACTGTAAATTTCTAAAACGTGAGATTATAAAATAAAGAATGTTTAGATGCAACTTGCAAGGCCTCAGAAGTGCCGTTTCCGGCAATCTGAGAGGCATTGTGTGCCAAAAATTTTCTTTTTCGCTACGCGCCAACCGATGGTGGCGCTCCGCTTAGATAGTGTCACGGGAACTTTCGGGCACAAAAATCTCTGCCCCCCAAAACTGAAATGGTCCCGTACGCCTTTGATGTCAACTTCACTCAAGTTAAAAGTCTGGCTGAGTTGGCAAGGCCAATCAGCATGAAAGAGAAAATTTTTTTTTTGCATTTCTGTCACCAAAGTTGCACATCTTTTTGGTTGCTATTTTGCCTCACAGGTGCCATCTCCTGCGATCTGGGGTGTGCTGAAATCTCAAATTTTCTCTGTACGCTCCGCGCCAATCAAGGTGGCGCTCCGCTCAGATAGTAACCTCCGGCCCCCCACAAGAAAGAACAGCCCCCCATGGCCCCCACTCAAAAAATCCTAGCTACGCCACTGTACGAACGTCATTGGCCAATACGTAATACAACACCATGCTTCATTTGTATAGATTGTCCAGCTCGCTGGTTGTACCAAGTTACCAACTCGACGTTTTGAATCCATATTTAGGAACGGCTCATAACTATACCTGCATCTCTGATTGTTTGAATTGGTTGAAAGTGAGCTAGGGGAACTGTATGCGATTAATATTAAATGTGTAATTTGTCGGAGGACACTTTTCTCATTATCTGCAAATGTCCTTAAGTACTCGCCGGCAGCTTCATTTGGTCCAGGAAAGCAGACAAAATTAAGCACACTACACTAATAAGCTCTATATCAGATGGGAGGGGGGGGGGGGGTTAATATGCAACCCATATTAAAGGTTTTATAAATGGTTTGAAATGCACTTGGGTTGAACGATATACTGTTGTAAATGTTGCTTTTTTGGTAAATTTACTTCAATTATTATCTTAAAGAGCAGGGGGGCTAATTTAATTTGTGATTGCAACTACAAGGCAGATGATGTGGACACTCATAAATGCATTCATTAATGATATTCTTAATGCTTGGTATGATTTTGCATTTAAAGAAGTTAATGATAACTTTAAAAGTCAAGTCATCTGGAATAATCATCTAAAGTAAATGACAAGGTAATATTTTATAAAACATAATTAAATAAAGGAAGAAGATGCATAAATGGTGTAATTGATGAACATTATCACTTTTTATCGTTCTCAGACTTCAGAGAAAAGTATTACATTAACTGCCCATTGACTGTTTAATGTAGTACTATTAATGCCATCATAGCTAACTGGAGAAGGTCATTGAATCGATTGAGAAGATTTGCCAAATCAAATTTAAATACCATTTTCATATGAAAAAGGCAACAAGTGAACATGATCTTTGAGATGTGTCAAAAGTTACCAGTCTTTGTGACTATGAAATGGTTGCAAGAAATAGAAGTGAGTTCGGTAGTTTAACGTCATTCAGGCTAACTGGTGCAGGCAGTAGAGCGATGATTGTGATCATAGTTATCAGGGACCAAATAAAATGGTAGTCCGATCGTCCAAGACGACCAAAATTTATATCCCTTTCTACAACCCTCGTTCTAACCTTGATAGAGCAGTCATTCAGCCACCATGTAGCCCGCTACAACCCCTTATTAACCTTGGAAGTGCAGGAATACAGCCACACCTGCTATCCTTGGGAATGCAGTGCTACCACAACTCACCCACCTAATCCGAACCTTATCCTGAAACCCAGAAAACCGAGCGAAGAACGTCGTTTCTGTAGCGTCCTATAACTAGAACGCAATGCAAAACAGACAGCCCTCGTTCATATAATTTCGTGCACTGAAATTGCGCCACCTCTTCAGTACACTTGGCTTACAGAGCGAATTGACCCGGTATTGAACCCTATTACATATATGTCATAGCATGTATACCCTAATACAAATAAAAAATAGTGGCGCTCGTCCGTTTTGTTATCACCGAAATCTTCCCCCTCCTCCAGCAAAAAGGACGTAAAAACCGTCTTCAATATTACTTTTTGCAAATAAAGGTATGTGTCCAAGGAATTGCTAAAATATTTGAACACGCTCATACTGTAGACTGTCACAAACAAGTCTACTGTGTCTACAAGGGTCCGCAAGGGTCTACAAGGGTCGACTATGTAGGTAACAAACCCAATTAGAAAACGTTTAGATTATTTAGGTCCAACTTCTTCTTGACCGATCTGAACTATCAATCTCGTTTGGGATTAATTGATCGGACTAAGCAACACTTTTAGATTTTTCATCAAAGTAACTTTAACGTTAGTGTGCAACTAAAGAATTCGATTAATCCCTCGATGATACATTCGTCGCCCAAAAACTTATTCTGAGCCGCCTTCATCATCTTGCTTGTACCATCGGTTACAGCACCGAAATCTTTCTGAGGGAATCTCTCAGCTAATGTAATGGTCACGGCGTTTGTCATTTTAAATAAATCTGTTATCAGTAATGCGTTTGGTAAGTGCCATGCTATATATTTCTTATCTGACTAGTGTGTTAAAGTAATTGTATTTCTTTAACACTATACAGGTACGTGTTAGTTTAACAGTTGAATTTTATTCTTGGTGTAAAATTAGGTCTACCAACAGTTCAGTACAACTACATTAGCATACCACTAACAAAAATAAAAAATAAAAAAAATCATTGGATGAACAGGGAGATGTAAAATGCAGATATGAAGGCTTGAATAGTATTGGACAAAAAAAAATCCCCGAATTTTTAATTGATTATTCCCCAAAATATCTAAGCTCAGTATCAACGCCAAAGAATACCCATAAGTATCATATGATAGAAGGTTCCACGGAATGTTTATGAATAGTTTAACTAAAGCAAACTTGGGTGAATTAATTAAATTGTCAAATTTAGTAAACGGAGGTAGTCTCCAACGAATGTAATTTCCTTTACGATAGTGAGAATTTGAAAATAAGAAAGTTTGGGAAGAGAATTCGTGTTTGTTATATAAATATCATTAATTAACTGATCTCGACAACTTTTGTTATTAGTCATTTACCATATCATTTTGTGTACTACTTTTGCTTTAATGTAAAGTGTTAATACAGAGGTCCAGACATTTTCCTTATTTCTTTCTTCCTTTCCTGCATGGAAGTGTGTTCTGCTTTGTTTCCCTAAGCAATTATATCTGTATATTGCATATTGGCAACAACAAATAAATGAAATGAAATATAAAACTAAATGGACTTAGACTAAGACTCTCGGTGGAAAGCACGTTTCTTGTTCTATAATGATGTGGCTTGCTTTTAAATGTGTCTCTTAAATAAAACATTTAGTTCATTTTCAATTGACAAAAATATACGTCAGTTTAAAAGTGCCATCAAAGATTAGAATACGTCACCTTAATTAGATAGCGTTTTGCAGAAATATTTTAGAGTGACGATATGTAATAAGTGGCTATTTCATCAGTTTTTAAAATAATTGTTAAACCGCAAGATTGTAAAAAAATCAACAACTTAGCGTTTTGCAGAAAATTGTTGAAACGACGAGATAAACCTTTCATAAACTGTTATTTCAACCATTTAATTTTGGAACAATTTTGAATTTGCCGATGTGGAAAGGTGTCAACATTTGAACATTTTCCAGAATATTGGTGATATTACGAGATGTTATAAGTTGTTAATTCAGCATTTTGCAGAAAATCGCTAATGTAAAGAAATTGTTATCTTGATGGCACGTGAAAGCTGCAACAAAGTATAACAGAGTACAAAGTAGTATAAACAGGAAGTTAGCAAGTGAAAAGAATTGAAACTCCCATGTAGGCTTGGTACTCCTGAACAAATACGATTAATAAGAGAAAAGGGCAATGTATTGTATTTATTTTCACAATTCAATACAAAGCAGTGTGGTAAAGTAGTAACGGGAAAATTCTAAATTTGGCGAGATATTCATCAACTTGTATCTAGTATGAAGCTTACACAAATAATCTATCTGGTCTTGCCAGGATAGGTTCATATCTATCCTGATGCTGACGGTGTTATACACAATCTATTTGGTCTTGCCAGGATATAGGTTCATATCTATCCTGGTGCTGAGGGTGTTACACGCATAATCTATTTGGTCTTGCCAGGATAGGTTCATATCTATCCTAGTGCTGACGGTGTTACACACATAATCTATTTGGTCTTGCCAGGATAGGTTCATATCTATCCTGATGCTGAGGGTGTTACAAACATAATCTAATTGGTCGAACCAGGATAGGTTCATATCTATCCTGATGCTGAGGGTGTTACACACATAATCTATTTGGTCTTGCCAGGATAGGTTCATATCTATCCTGGTGTTGATGGTGTTACACAGTGTAATCTATTGGTCTTGCCAGGATAGGTTCATATCTATCCTGGTGTTGACGGTGTTACACACATAATCTATTTGGTCTTGCCAGGATAGGTTCATATCTATCCTGGTGTTGATGGTGTTACACACATAATCTATTTGGTCTTGCCAGGATAGGTTCATATCTATCCTAGTGCTGACGGTGTTACACACATAATCTATTTGGTCTTGCCAGGATAGGTTCATATCTATCCTGATGCTGAGGGTGTTACAAACATAATCTAATTGGTCGAACCAGGATAGGTTCATATCTATCCTGATGCTGAGGGTGTTACACACATAATCTATTTGGTCTTGCCAGGATAGGTTCATATCTATCCTGGTGTTGATGGTGTTACACAGTGTAATCTATTGGTCTTGCCAGGATAGGTTCATATCTATCCTGGTGTTGACGGTGTTACACACATAATCTATCTGGTCTTGCCAGGATAGGTTCATATCTATCCTGGTGTTGATGGTGTTACACACATAATCTATTTGGTCTTGCCAGGATAGGTTCATATCTATCCTGGTGTTGATGGTGTTACACACATAATCTATTTGGTCTTGCTAGGATAGGTTCATATCTGTCCTGGTGTTGATGGTTTTACACACATAATCTATTTGGTCTTGTCAGGATAGGTTCATATCTATCCTGGTGTTGACGGTGTTACACACATAATCTATTTGGTCTTGCCAGGATAGGTTCATATCTATTCTGAAACTGCGAGTATTACACACATAATCTATATGGTCTTGCCAGGATAGGTTCATATCTATCCTGGTGTTGACGGTGTTACACACATAATCTATTTGGTTTTGCCAGGATAGATTCATATCTATCCTGGTGTTGATGGTGTTACACACATAATCTATCTGGTCTTGCCAGGATAGGTTCATATCTATCCTGGTGTTAATGGTGTTACACACATAATCTATTTGGTCTTGCCAGGATAGGTTCATATCTATTCTGAAACTGCGAGTATTACACACATAATCTATTTGGTCTTGCCAGGATAGGTTCAAATCTATCCTGGTGTTGACGGTGTTACACACATAATCTATTTGGTTTTGCCAGGATAGGTTCATATCTATCCTGATGCTGACGGTGTTATACACAATCTGTTTGGTCTTGCCAGGATATAGGTTCATATCTATCCTGGTGCTGAGGGTGTTACACGCATAATCTATTTGGTCTTGCCAGGATAGGTTCATATCTATCCTAGTGCTGACGGTGTTACACACATAATCTATTTGGTCTTGCCAGGATAGGTTCATATCTATCCTGATGCTGAGGGTGTTACAAACATAATCTTATTGGTCTTGCCAGGATAGGTTCATATCTATCCTGATGCTGAGGGTGTTACACACATAATCTATTTGGTCTTGCCAGGATAGGTTCATATCTATCCTGGTGTTGATGGTGTTACACAGTGTAATCTATTGGTCTTGCCAGGATAGGTTCATATCTATCCTGGTGTTGACGGTGTTACACACATAATCTATCTGGTCTTGCCAGGATAGGTTCATATCTATCCTGGTGTTGATGGTGTTACACACATAATCTATTTGGTCTTGCCAGGATAGGTTCATATCTATCCTGGTGTTGACGGTGTTACACACATAATCTATTTGGTTTTGCCAGGATAGGTTCATATCTATCCTGGTGTTGATGGTGTTACACACATAATCTATTTGGTCTTGCCAGGATAGGTTCATATCTATCCTGGTGTTGATGGTGTTACACACATAATCTATTTGGTCTTGCCAGGATCGGTTCATATCTATCCTGGTGTTGACGGTGTTACACACATAATCTATTTGGTTTTGCCAGGATAGGTTCATATCTATCCTGGTGTTAATGGTGTTACACACATAATCTATTTGGTTTTGCCAGGATAGGTTCATGTCTATCCTAGTGCTGACGGTCTTACAAACATAATCTATTTGGTCTTGTCAGGATAGGTTCATATCTATTCTGAAACTGCGAGTATTACACACATAATCTATTTGGTCTTGTCAGGATAGGTTCATATCTATCCTGGTGTTAATGGTGTTACACACATAATCTATTTGGTTTTGCCAGGATAGGTTCATGTCTATCCTTGTGCTGACGGTCTTACAAACATAATCTATTTGGTCTTGCCAGGATAGGTTCATATCTATTCTGGTGTTGACGGTGTTACACACATAATCTAATAGGTTTTGCCAGGATAGGTTCATATCTATCCTAGTGTTGATGGTGTTACACACATAATCTATCTGGTCTTGCCAGGATAGGTTCATATCTATCCTGGTGTTGATGGTGTTACACACATAATCTATTTGGTCTTGTCAGGATAGGTTCATATCTATCCTGGTGTTGATGGTGTTACACACATAATCTATTTGGTCTTGCCAGGATAGGTTCATATCTATCCTGGTGTTGATGGTGTTACACACATAATCTATTTGGTCTTGCCAGGATAGGTTCATATCTATCCTGGTGTTGATGGTTTTACACACATAATCTATTTGGTCTTGCCAGGATAGGTTCATATCTATCCTGGTGTTGACGGTGTTACACACATAATCTATTTGGTCTTGCCAGGATAGGTTCATATCTATCCTGGTGTTGATGGTGTTACACACATAATCTATTTGGTCTTGTCAGGATAGGTTCATATCTATCCTGGTGTTGATGGTGTTACACACATAATCTATTTGGTCTTGCCAGGATAGGTTCATATCTATCCTGGTGTTGATGGTGTTACACACATAATCTATTTGGTCTTGCCAGGATAGGTTCATATCTATCCTGGTGTTGATGGTTTTACACACATAATCTATTTGGTCTTGCCAGGATAGGTTCATATCTATCCTGGTGTTGACGGTGTTACACACATAATCTATTTGGTTTTGCCAGGATCGGTTCATATCTATCCTGGTGTGGACGGTGTTACACACATAATCTATTTGGTTTTGCCAGGATAGGTTCATATCTATCCTGGTGTTGATGGTGTTACACACATAATCTATTTGGTTTTGCCAGGATAGGTTCATGTCTATCCTAGTGCTGACGGTCTTACAAACATAATCTATTTGGTCTTGTCAGGATAGGTTCATATCTATTCTGAAACTGCGAGTATTACACACATAATCTATTTGGTCTTGTCAGGATAGGTTCATATCTATCCTGGTGTTAATGGTGTTACACACATAATCTATTTGGTTTTGCCAGGATAGGTTCATGTCTGTCCTTGTGCTGACGGTCTTACAAACATAATCTATTTGGTCTTGCCAGGATAGGTTCATATCTATTCTGGTGTTGACGGTGTTACACACATAATCTATTAGGTTTTGCCAGGATAGGTTCATATCTATCCTAGTGTTGATGGTGTTACACACATAATCTATCTGGTCTTGCCAGGATAGGTTCATATCTATCCTGGTGTTGATGGTGTTACACACATAATCTATTTGGTCTTGTCAGGATAGGTTCATATCTATCCTGGTGTTGATGGTGTTACACACATAATCTATTTGGTCTTGCCAGGATAGGTTCATATCTATCCTGGTGTTGATGGTGTTACACACATAATCTATTTGGTCTTGCCAGGATAGGTTCATATCTATCCTGGTGTTGATGGTTTTACACACATAATCTATTTGGTCTTGTCAGGATAGGTTCATATCTATCCTGGTGTTGACGGTGTTACACACATAATCTATTTGGTCTTGCCAGGATAGGTTCATATCTATCCTGGTGTTGATGGTGTTACACACACAATCTATTTGGTCTTGTCAGGATAGGTTCATATCTATCCTGGTGTTGATGGTGTTACACACATAATCTATTTGGTCTTGCCAGGATAGGTTCATATCTATCCTGGTGTTGATGGTGTTACACACATAATCTATTTGGTCTTGCCAGGATAGGTTCATATCTATCCTGGTGTTGATGGTTTTACACACATAATCTATTTGGTCTTGCCAGGATAGGTTCATATCTATCCTGGTGTTGACGGTGTTACACACATAATCTATTTGGTCTTGCCAGGATAGGTTCATATCTATCCTGGTGTTGATGGTGTTACACACATAATCTATCTGATCTTGCCAGGATAGGTTCATATCTATCCTGGTGTTAATGGTGTTACACACATAATCTATTTGGTCTTGCCAGGATAGTTTCATATCTATTCTGAAACTGCGAGTATTACACACATAATCTATTTGGTCTTGCCAGGAGATGTTCATATCTATCCTGGTGTTGATGGTGTTACACACATAATCTATTTGGTCTTGCCAGGATAGGTTCATATATATTCTGAAACTGCGAGTATTACACACATAATCTATTTGGTCTTGCCAGGATAGGTTCATATCTATCCTGGTGTTGACGGTGTTACACACATAATCTATCTGGTCTTGCCAGGATAGGTTCATATCTATCCTGGTGTTGATGGTGTTACACACATAATCTATTTGGTCTTGCCAGGATAGGTTAATATCTATCCTGGTGTTGATGGTGTTACACACATAATCTATTTGGTCTTGCCAGGATAGGTTCATATCTATCCTGGTGTTGACGGTGTTACACACATAATCTCTCTGGTCTTGCCAGGATAGGTTCATATCTATCCTGGTGTTGATGGTGTTACACACATAATCTATTTGGTCTTGCCAGGATAGGTTCATCTCTATCCTGGTGTTGATGGTGTTACACACATGATCTATTTGGTCTTGCCAGGATAGGTTTATATCTATCCTGGTGTTGATGGAATTACACACATAATCTATTTGGTCTTATCAGGATAGGTTCATATATAACCTATTGCTGTCTTACATACGTAATCTATTTAGTCGTCAGTTGCGAAATGTTGAATAATTTAACCAGACAGTGCACCACCATACAACTTTGACGAATCAACTGTGACAAAGTTTGTATAAGTTAATTAGTTCCTCCTTTTTTTTTATTGTGTTTATAATCACGCTACCACAGACATCTTTGAAAAGAAGCATATAAATAAGAACAGTAGAGCCGTTTTTTTGTCAGACGACAATTCCCTCCGTGCACACGAATTGGCGGTTTAGTGATGGAACCGTTACCCATTTGGTGTTACTTTCTTTTATTAGGGTCCATGCAGGCAGTTAATCCAGTAACTGCTATCAAGAATGACTGCCCGCTCGCAGGTAAGGTTTATTTAATAATGCGCTCTCTGATTTTAAAAATGTAGCCAAAACACTTAATCGTGGAATGGTATCGGGGAGTGGGGAGACAAGTGCGACTGGCAATTTCTTTCTATAATAAGATATAAAATAGAAATAAAGACGAACAAAAGCTATATTGTAAGTACTTACCGACGTTTATACGCGGTCATCCGTTGTTTTATGTAGTACTTGTACTTGTACTAAGTATAGTTTTTAAATGGAGTAATTCACATGTTGTTTAGTTATTTATTTACTCATTTCAACTTTATTTTGCCAGAGAGGGTTACTCGGTTTGTCGAGACTTATCTCCCACGAGGCCCTATTAAATAAAGTTGTTCAAAACATATTGGTGTAAAATGCAATAATAAGTCTGAATGTAAAAAAAAACAAGATGTAAAAAGATCATAAAAGATAGATATACTAAATGTAAACGAAAAAAAAATGCCCAATTTAAAACTCTGAATGGAAGCACCAACATGTAAACTGAACATAAAACTAATTTAATAGATAGATAACGGTAAACGGATAAATTGATCCCCAATGAAAAACATATACATATAAAATAGGTTAGATGTTACAAAGCTAAATATCATAAACTTAAGAATTTTTCAAAAAATTGTAAGATCTGTAGAACATTTGCATAAATTAACATAAATATACAATTTCTTTCACAAATCTTTAAAACTGCTAAATTTGTGTGCATTTCTGTCAAATGGAGGCAACTCATTCCATTCTTTTGTAGCAATACATGAAACTCTTTTCTAATGTATTTCGGTCCTCTTGACGTCACAGACCGTAGAGCATAATTGTGGCCATTTCATATGGCGGTATACATCTCATTCATATAATTGGGTGCTAATCCGTTAGGAGATTTAAATACAATAATTAATCGTTCATATATTGAATGTACATCAAAAGAACATTAAAATGGTCACATTATCTTGCGTGATAAGTTGCGCTTAATGTAATTATAGCAGCACTTTTTTGCAGCTTAGTTATCGTATTAATATATCCCTGATTACATGATCCCGATAAAAGATTGCAGTAATCGAGGTACGGAAGAGTGTATCCATTATAATATAAAACTCAAGTTGGCACACCAGTATATTGCTTCATTAGAAGGCCAACCTGGTGCTGACAGTCTTACACACATAATCCATTTGTTCTTGCCAGGATAGTTTCATAATATCCTGATGCTGACGGTCTTATATACATAATCTATTTGGTCTTGTCAGGATAGGTTCAAATCTATCCTGATGCTGAGGGTCTTATATACATAAACTATTTGGTCTTGTCAGGATAGGTTCATACCTATCCTGGTGCTGACGGTTTTACACAAATCTATTTGGTCTTGTCAGGATAGGTTCATATCTATCCTGGTGCTGACGGTCTCACACACATAATCTATTTGGTCTTGTCAGGATAGGTTCATACCTATCCTGATGCTGACGGTCTTACATACATAAGCTATTTGGTCTTGTCAGGACAGGTTCATATCTATCCTGATGCTGACGGTTTACACTCATAATCTATTTGTTCTTGCCAGGATAGGTTCATACCTATCCTGATGCTGAGGGTGTTACACACATCATCTGTTTGGTCTTGCCAGGATAGTTCATATCTATCCTGGTGCTGACGGTCTTATATACATAATCTATTTGGTCTTGTCAGGATAGGTTCATACCTATCCTGATGCTGACGGTCTTACATACATAATCTATTTGGTCTTGTCAGGACAGGTTCATACCTATCCTGATGCTGACGGTCTTACATACATAATCTATTTGGTCTTGTCAGGATAGGTTCATACCTATCCTGATGCTGACGGTCTTACATACATAATCTATTTGGTCTTGTCAGGCTAGGTTCATACCTATCCTGGTGCTGACGGTCTTACATACATAATCTATTTGTTCTTGTCAGGATCCTGATGCTGACGGTATTACATACATAATCTATTTGGTCTTGCCAGGATAGGTTCATACTTATCCTGGTGCTGACGGTATTACACACATAATCTATTTGATCTTGCCAGGATAGGTTTATACCTATCCTGGTGCTGAGGGTGTTACACACATAATCTGTTTGGTCTTGCCAGGATAGTTCATATCTATCCTGACACCTCAGAGCCTTTTACATTTTACATTTGCAAGTTGATTTACATTCATATGCACTTAGAAGGTCAGTATTTGTTAATGTACGTTACCTTTGTCTTGAAAAGACTACAGCATTTAGTTTCGTCTATATTTATTACCATCATATTATTACTACATCTATATTCGTATATCTTCAGTTTAATTTGTGTAAAAATTATGAGATAAGTCCGTTATGGTTTTCCCCACTAACATGGAAAAGTTGTATACGTCTCCATACACATTAGCGTTGCAGTGTGATCGACATAAATCAAAGTGATTAATTTAGAGTAAAAAACGGTAATGGACCAACAATAGATCCCTGCAGTGGCACACCGCTTTGCATGGTCATGCAGGTTGAATGAACCCCATTATAACAAAGACGCTTTGAATTATATCACACAGGTAAGACTTTAACCGTTCAAAACAATCTTTGGAGCATTGATATATACTTAGTATTTTTTACAATATAGTAGCATGGATGACTAATCAAACGCCTATACGTAAATCTATTAGAATTGACTTACCATAAGTCCTTTTTCTACATCCAACCGTCTATCAATAACTAATAATGCTGTCTCACACGAATGCATTGCCATGAATCCAGATTGTGCTACTCGTGGTAAATTAAACTTTTCAACCTATTCGTGAAGAGATCCATATACAGGGGTGTAGGAGCCGGGGGGCGGGGCACTGGGGGAAAGTGCCCTCATTTTTTTCCAAAATAGCAAATGTGCCCTACTGACAAATAAAATGCGCCCCTTTGATGAAGAACTGTCTTTTGGATATCTGAAGCCTTTGTTATTTTAATATTTTTTTAAATTATTTCTTTTGAGTCTGTAGATGCTATTTCTAAAATAGCATCCCATATCTTGCTGTAGCACGGTTAACAATAAACAATCTCAATAAATAGTATTGATAGCATACTAACACATCATATATATTTAAGTGATATGGCCGGTGTGTATCAGTTTATAGTATAACGAGTGGTGGTTGTGGAATGAGGAAGTGCCCCTCTGATGTTGTGACCCCCACTTTTTGGAAGTTTCCTACCCCATGTCGATGTACATTTTTGTCCAAGGTCTTTTTGAAACTACGGTTATCACTGATATTGGTCTATAATTCCACACGTCTAGTTTCGACCCATTGTCGTAGGTAGGTATCACTTTTGCCACCGTCCATCTGGACGCCGGGAAAACATATAAGTTGCCCACTTTTTTTAACATGTTAGCGCTGATTTTATCGGTACCCGTAGCTGTTGAATTATCAAGATGCTGTAGATACCTAATAACAAATTCATGTGATAATTTAGGAATATTTAACAGAAATCCATTTGAAATCTCTGACAATACATATTGCTTTAACGTTTCCATACTTTTGTTTTCCTGTGAATTCTGGCTTGTCGCAAATTTGTTTGCTACAGATGTAAAAAGAAAAGAAAATAATTTGCGATATCGATATCGTTATTGATATCTGTATCAAGTACCTGTAAGATAGATGTAGCCCAACATTGTCACGTGTTCCCCATTGATTGTACATTTCTCAAAGCTTGCCAGATATATATTTCCATTATTCTTTAAGATTTCATTTTTACAACGGGTCTGTTTGGCAAGTCTGTGTTGCATTGTTTGTAGCTATTTTGACGATGGATATACTGTATGGGCTGGGTTAATAAGAACATTTCTTAGCACTTAACAGGCGCGTATCCAGGATTTTCTAACCCGGGGGGCCCGAATTACTATCTAAGCGGAGCGCCACCATCGGCTGTCGCACAGCGTACAAGAAAATTTCTGATTTTGATACCACCCAGATCACCGGAATGGCACTTCTCAGGCTTGAAAATAGCCAACCAGATGTACACTTTTTGCCTGAGAACCAAGTATTTCCCAATAGTTTTTTTCCATCCATAACCTTTTTGAAGATTGTCACCAGTCACAAAACATGTTTGACCTCATCGCATCTCCCGTGGATCATTGCTTTTGTCTAGGTGATTCTACGTCGCGGCACACAATATACGTCAGCCCCACATTTCAAGGTTTTAAGCCCATTGTTTGTTCAGAATTTGAAAATTCACGTTTCTCGTGAATAAACTCACCTCAAAACATACCCATAACGTTGCACAAAATTTCATCTATGGACAAACAATATAGAAAAACCTCCTTCAACCCCTAACAGACCGGTCAAAATTGCACGAGTAGAGGGAAGTGCTGTGATGAAGAATGTTGGTCAGAAATTTTCGAAAATTCAGACACAGTTAATTTCTTGGTGTACAAATATTAAAACCTCTTATAACGGCCATTATAAACCTTCACACAAAACCTTAACACACATAGGCTTAGGAGGCGAAGGGTGGGGGTGGGGGCTGCAGCCCCTAATTCGCCATTACTAATGTAAAAGAGAGTTTTGACCAACGGCCGCGGAAGCACTTTTAATCTGGGGGGGGGGAGGGGGTGGGCACCGACACCAAAGGGCACTTTGCAGAAATTCGATTGGACTGATGCAGCCTTATATTTAGTACCCTTTATAACTCTTATTGTATTATCTTATTTGCGAATACACATCACTCCATCAACGCCCCCCATCCCCTCAAGGAAAATGTGCATACTAGCACTACAATATCCAATGTGTAAATTGGGAAACAAGGAACAAGTTTTCTTTTGAGACAAAATGAGGTGAAATCATGCTAGTTGCTAATGTAGGAATCTTCCGAATTTGAGTTTATTTCTTGTTAATATCTTAACACATTTTTTCCATTCGAAGTAGCTTTGAGTTTGACCCACAGAAATTCATCAAAAGTCAAGGGCGTAGCTAGGATTTGCAAAGTATATGCACGACTATCTGAGCGGAGCGCCACCATCGGTTGGCGCGGAGCGTGCAATAAAAGTTTTGGTTTTACAAACCCCTCAGATGGCCGGAAACGGCCCTTCCCGAGTGTTCATTCTGGTTCCCTGGCCTCTTGCTAACTTGAGACACCTCAATTTTTACATAGAAAAAGGGCACATTTTTAACCTGAGGAAAAGTGGAGGGGGGGGGGGCACGTGCCCCTGTGCCCCCCGGTTCCGCCGCCCTTGTTTTTTTTGCGAAATTTTTGGCTATTTTGTTCGGGCAAGTCGGACAATTTTGAGGCTGTTCATCCTGTAACGCCATTTTCATGCTCACTGATATGATGTGATATCTACTGTTTGCTTTACAAATTTAAACAGGCTCGTAGCGAGGAATTTGCCAAGGGAGGGGCGAAGCCTGTAGGCAAATTATCTAAGCGTAGCGCCACCATAAGTTTGCGCGAAGCGTAAAAGAAAATTTTGTCCGAAAATGCCTCCCAGATCGCTGGAAATGGCACTTCCCACCACCATTTGTTGGCGCGAAGCGTACAAGCAAATTTTGGCCGAAAATGGAAATGGCACTTCCCAGGCCTTGTAAGTTGCATCTAAGCACTTTCTATTTTATTTTTGAAATTACAAGCGATATCATAAAAAATAATGCTGAAGGGGGGGGGGGGGTCGCCCCTTCCCGAAATGCGTCATGTTCGAGTTCGAGACCAGCCACAGTTGGTTTCATAGCACAATTCTACAATTGTTTAAGACGTATATAAACACACACGCGTTATGACAGACCATATATAGTATATATATATAGATCATGAGTGAGAGAGGAAAAATGGAAACGTCAAAAATGGAGTTGTCGATGTAAGGGGTAGGGTGAGGCACACGCCACTTCCGAAATCCTTGATCCGTCACTGGCTACCCTGTGTATGTAATAGGGATCAGCGCTGTAACGATGTCACTGTTCCTCTTTCTCTTCCCGGTGTCTTGGCGTGTTCTAGCTTCTACTCTCTCCTTTTCTTCTTTTTTTTTCTCTTTCTTCTTTTTCGTTTCCCTTCCTTCCTCTCACCTCCTCTTTTTTCCTTCTCTTTTTTTTTCTCTCCTCTCTTTCTTACCCGGGGGGCGCGCGCCCCCAACGCCCCCCTGGATACGCGCCTGCTTAATGTTCGTTGTAGAAACGAAGGAATTCAAACATGTCTTGAGGCGTTAACATTAAATGTTGATATATAACATTATTGCATTTTATTTTTTTTGTAAATGTTTTATGATTTACAGCTTGTTCTCATACATACATGTCAAGGAATCACTGAGCTAGTTGGATGTCTGTGTTAATGTGTTACTTAAAATTCTTGTAAAGTTTTGAGCTAAATTTCAACATGATCTAGTCTCACTATCATTTTTGATACTTTTGCAACTTAGGCAGAAGGAAACTTTAAGATGTCAGTGGCATACATTTATGTACTTGTGATCAGAGGTTTATAAACCTGACAACTCACCATGTCCAGCATATACGAGCTTTAGAATATACAATTTTACAACAGGGAGTGAAAAATTGTGGCCAAATGCAGATGATCCAGTCATCACGATTGGAACACCAGACAAAACTTAATCCGTCTGTGAGACATCTAATGTAATGATCATTTTTTCACTTGTTCTTTTGTAAATTAATTTACTTTCTTTGTAAAGCGCCTTGAGCAGTGACTTTTGGTTACTGATTTGGCGCTATATAAGTCTCATTTATTATTATTATTATTATTATTATTATTATTATTATCCAGCGTAAAGCTGGATAACTTTGCAGATAATACAAAACTTTACCAGCAATTCTTGTTATCAACACTGTTGTTATTATGGCATCGTCTATACCCGCGCTGTATCATACTTTGCTTTCAGTGTGAGTTTGCATGCTGTGTCATCTGCTGAAAGATATATACGGGCGATTGAATACTCAAAGAGTATCATATCCATAAGATCCACTTCTGATTCGCTTCGTATGGGACTCTGTGTAGTTTTGCTAATGAATGCTCTACATCAGCTCTCCACGTACAAATGGTGGAACATTTCCATGACTGACATTAAATATGTTTGATTAAAATAAAAACCTACTCCAAAAGTATATGTATATAGTAGCTTAATATATCACCTCAACTTTCATTGCGACACGTACCCAGCGTGACTAAGTACAGTACCGTGAATGCATGGTGTATAGCCGTGTCAAATGTAACTGCTATTTTAAACTCACAAAAGATACGTGTTGATCTCATAAACTTGAACTTCCTCAAAACGGAATTCCCTTATCTGGAAACGTGTTCTCTAAAAGTCAGTATTGCGTACTTTGTCTAGATTGAGATTGTTGTTCCTTCTTGTACCATGTTCATTAATTCTATACTTCTTTCAATGTGGGGTCTTTTCCCCGCTTTTGCACTTCCCATTTGACTTTATCACGCTTTGTCTTTTGTATCTGAACCTGTTACTTTCCCTTGAACCCGAATAGTACGGTCGGCATCACATGATATGGCAAGCCATCAGTCTCAAACCGTGCAGGAATCGACATATACCGATTTAAATCGACATATACCAATTTATTAAACTGGAATAAGTCGATTTAAATCGGTAAAAGTCAATTTTAAGCTGCTGGAAACTGGTTTAAGTCGAAGGAAATTGGTATATGTCGATTTAAATCGGTATACGTCGATTCCCCACGATTTAAGACTGATGGCCCGCCATAGCAGCCCTCCTCTCACTACATGTCAAGTTGCTTTGCTGCAGCTAAAACCTTTGTCAGCCTAACGAGGGCGAATATCTCAGTCTATGATAACAACTGAGACATTTGTACCACTATTCAGCCCTGCAGGTTACTTCATATGCTTTACAGACCAAGCACTTTAACTGTCGAGGCTGACTTTATCAGTCAGGTGCGTATCCGGGGGGGCGTTGGGGGCGGGCGCCCCCCGGGTAAGGAAAAGAGGAGAGAAAAAAAGAGAAGAAAAAGGGAAAAGGAGGGGGGAAAAAGAAAAGGAGGAGAGGAAGGAAGGGAAAAGAAAAAGAAAAAGAGAGAAAAATGAGAAAAGGAGGGAGTAGAAGATAGCCAAGACCTCGGGAAGAGAAAGAGGAACAGTCATAGTTAAAGCGATGATCCCTATTATATACACAGGGTAGCCAGTGACAGATCAAGGATTACGGAGCGGGTGTGCGCCTCACCCTACCCCTTACACCGACAACTCCATTTTTGACGTTTCCATATTTCCTCCCTCACTAATGTATCTATATAAATACTATATATGGTCTATCATAACGCGCGTGTGTGTATGGACGCCTTAAACAATTGTACGATTGTGCAATATGGAACCAACTGTGGCTGATCTTGAACTCGACCGAGTCGTCGGGGAACATGACGCATTTCGGGAAGGGGGCGACGGCCCCGAGCAAATTTTCTTTATGACATCGCTAGTAATTTCAAAATAGACAATGCTTAGATGCAACTTACAAGGCCTGAGAAGTGTCATTTCCAGCGATCTGGGAGGCATTTTCGGCCAAAATTTTTATTGTACGCTTCGCGCCAACTCATGGTGGCGCTTCGCTTAGATAGTTTGCCTACCGGCTTCGCCCCTCCCTTGGCAATTACTCGCTACACGCCTGTTCGAGTTTGTAAAGCAAAGAGCAGATATAACATCGTATCAGTGAGCATTGAAATGCATGTTCCACGATGAACAGTCTCAAAAACTGTCTATGTGTATCAGGGGCGGATGCAGGATTTTTGACAGGGGGGGGGGTCTGACTGGTCCAGCCGCGCCTGATCGAAAGACTATCTAAGCGGAGCGCCACCATCGGTTAGCGCGGAGCGTACCAGAAAATTTTGGGTTTTACAAACCCCCCCAGATGGCCGGAAACGGCACTTCCCGAGTATTCTAAGCTGCATGTACCTAGCCTGAAAATATGGATCTCATGTCTGCACTTTCTCAATTGATGAGAAAAAAACAATCTATGAAATATGGTAATACATATCAGATGAGTTGAGATGATACAAAAATCATAATGCCTTTAACCACCAATCCCCCTCCCGTTCCGTCACCACTGTTTGATGCAGGGCCGGATCCAGGATTCTGGAAGGGTGAGGGGTTTGGCCTCCAGTGATCCTAGGGTCTAAGGGGAGTGGGTTTCCCTCTATCCATTGTGAAATTCTTGGATACTTAAGTACAACAGGGAACCCCCTTCAATTTAGCCATTCAAAGCACCTACAAAAACTCACTCGAAATGTATCTGCATCAGTACGAGTTAGCTAGTTTTATTGATGATCTATTCATGGTAGATTGGAGAGAACAAACGCCGTGGATGTTTCTCAATGAACTTTCGGACCACTTCGTCAGTGTCGATAGGAGTGTTATAATACGTGTTCATGAGAACAAGAGCTGTGAGACGTTCCTTGCCCATTGTTGATCGGAGAACAGTTTTATGCCTTCTCACCGCAGAAAACGATCTCTCATGAAGAATTCGTCGGCGCATCCTATGCAGCCTACCGCTCTGCCACCTCACCGCCCAAAACAATTCGAACACCACCTCAATTTTGAAACTTTTCGGTCTGAAAATTGAGATTTTTAGGCATTTTTTGCACGTGTAGCACGCGTGCACACTATAGTTCATTTGACGGAAAAGACACACCTGGCTGACTTGTAAGGATAACCGCCCTTCTGACGTCCTACATGTTTAAAGTTGGCGTTTACTTTAATTATTTTTTCTCTCTCTCTTTTTTTCTCTCTTTTTTTTTCTCTTTTTTTTTTCTCTTTTTTTTTTCTCTCTTTTTTTTTTGGCCAAGAGCAGGGGGTCCGGACCCCCTGGACCCCCCCTGGATCCGCGCCTGTGTATAGTCAAAGGCGTAGGAGCCCAATTTGATTTGGGGGCTGTAACGAAAAAAAAAAGGTCAACATTTTTCGCGCGCAAAGCGCGCGCTCAATACATCGATGCCAATATCATACAAGCAAGCATCGGTCATTACATTGCGTGGCATCGTGTACCGAACGGTCCGTGAAAGTTACACAGTATACCCGCCGGATGCTAATGTAAACAACCAATGTCTTATGTAGATGGAGAAAAAGCATACAGATCCATTTATGTCAAAACTCTCTTTTACAGTAGTAATGTCGGTCAAGCTTACAACTTTATTTTAATTACCAAGGAGATCATTTTTAAGCTATTCATTGCTATTTATTTTTCTTTAAGTAGGTGCCCGCCCGAAGAAAATGGGAAAAATTTGGTTGCGGGGGAGGGGGGGGGGGCACTCCTACGGGACCTACGCCTATGTGTGTAGTGTTCGGTTTCGATATACCTGATATCGGAAATATCTGCTATTTTTCATTTCCTTCAACCAAGTTTTATAATAGCCATTTATAAGAGGTTTTAATATTTCTACACCAATAAATTAACTGTGTCTGAATTTTCAAAAAATTTCCTGACAAACATTCTTCATCATACTTTTCTCTACTCGTGCAATTTTGACCTGTCTTTTAGGGGTTCAAGGAGGTTTTTTCTATATTGGTTGTCCATAGATTGAATTTTGTGCAACATTATGGGTATGTTTTGAAGTGATTTTATTCACGAGAAATGTGAATTTTCAAATTCTCAACAAATAATGGGCTAAAAACCTTGAAAAGTTTGGCTTTCGGACATTGTGGGCCGTGACGTAGAATCACCTACAAAGGCAATGATCCATAGGACATGCAATGAGGTCGAACATGATGTGACTGGTGACAATCTTCAAAAGGTTATGGATGGGGGAAAAAACTTGGGAAATACTTGGTTCTCAGGCAAAAGTGTACATCTGGTTGCTCATTTTCAAGCCCGAGAAGTGCCATTTCCGGTGATCTGGGGGGTATCAAAACCAGAAATTTTCTTGTACGCTCCGCGCCAACCGATGGTGGCGCTCCGCTTAGATAGTAATTCGCGCCCCCCGGGTTAGAAAGTCCTGGATACGCGCCTGATCAGTAACGTTTCTCAAAGTGTGTGTACTTTAATGCCTTTCCCAATGTGGGTATTTGTTCTCACGCTTGTTGCTACAATGTTAGGGTTTATTACTTTTGCAACAATCCGGCTTGAATAGTTGTCTTCATCGCTATTTTTCTTGTATATTATGCAGAATGACTTCACGAATAACACGATATCAATCCATGTTGGATCAACTTTATATAAAGGTCGCTATGTAGCTTTTTCTTGTTTTTACTTTTTACTATAACGTTAACATTCATAGCAGCCTCTCAACTAAGATAATATACTATCTTTACACAGGGTTTAGAAGCTTTTGTCGTGAATGGACTGTTATACTTGTTAACAAGATTCAAATGCTGCATGCATTCTTGGCTGCTTTTATAGTGAGTCCATATACTGGTAATCGTATTCTAGCAAATTAGTTACTTTAACTACTACTGTTGTCTCGTACTACAAGTCTGAATGTGTTGTTCGCAGGCGCGTAGCCGGGGGGGGGGGGGGGTCGAAGGGGGCGACCGCCCCCCTTGAGCATATTTGTTTGAATGTTTTTATGATATCGCTAGTAATTTCAAGCTTTTAGATGGGAAGTGCCATTTCCAGCGATCTGGGAGGCAGTTTGAGCCAATTTTTTTTTTTTTTTTTTTTACGCATACCGCCAACTTATGGTGGCGCTACGCTTAGATAGTTTTCAATGCAGAATCTACGCGCCTGGTTGTTCGACATATTTCCCAAGTTGATGTCTGTGTTACTATTTATGAATTGATATCCATACAGATGTTCCAGCGTGTGGACCAACAGGTGTTTGTACTTGCTATGACAGTGAAGCTGATTGTGCGGATAAAGGTTTGGTTGCCTTGCCAAGAAACCTGTCATCCGACTTGCTTTACATGTAAGTGTGAGTACGTAATTACACGTGAGCATGTGACAAGATCTAGGCCTATATAACACCCGTAGGCTGGGATGTACGTTCAATGTTTCTTGGCTTCACCTCATGTGATTGGACCACTGCAGCAAGGTGTTAATTAAAGTAATACCTTCGGAGGTGGGCTATATGATTTGGCCAATAAACACGTCGAATAAAATAACCCATGATAGTGTCCGCCACGTCTCTAGGGCAATTTTTTCAGTCACGATAAGCGTTTGAATAAGAATTGTCTCATGATCATAACCCTCATTGCCAGCATTTTAATTTATTCAACTCAACAGCCAATCAAATTGAACTTTTGTCGTTTATTATGGAGTAATCGACATTGTAATTTGTAGGCAGCCTAACTGTATATTTCTACTGATGTTTGTTTTTTTCCGATAAAATATACTGAAGGTAGTTTGTGTAAAGAAGTGCACGATCAAATGATATGTAAAAACTTCGAAATCCTGCCTACAACACTCACATGGCTCAAGCAGAATAATGTGCTAGAATTGACCTTAGAAACCCATATCTTACTTAAGTCATTTCAAATTTCGAGTGTCTTAAGGCGTCTTCGTTCTTTTACTCACGAGTTTGTGCATTTTTCTTTCTGTACAGAGACCTTTCAAGGAATGCAATTGAATGTGTTCCCACGGAATTTTTCGAACGATTTACCAATCTGAAACAATTGTAAGTATTTTCTTTCTTATATTCAGGTTTCCAGGAGCATGACTGATACAGATTCTGGCCACACATAACTTGTATAGCAGTGTACAATGCAGTCACTAGCTTTCAATATGTACCATGATTGCAACTGAAATTCTTTAATTTGTATAGATTACTTTCATTATAAGAAGAATACTGTTATTTTTCATTTTGTGTATGATACATCAATTGATATATCACTTTATAAGAATATCTTGTTCTTCACTTATTTTTCCTTCACAGACAATTCAATAAGAATCATATTCGAAGATCATTTCACCTTCCGAAAAGTCTAGACACGCTGTGAGGAGAAAACGTTTGCAATACAACTAACTATTAAATATATTGATAGCTAAACATTTTAGAATACAGTTATTATTTTTTTAGTGTGTAAAATCTCAAATTTGGCCAGCTACTATTCGTGGTTCTTACGTTTTCTACTAAAAAACTATAGCAAAACATAAGTTTCTTATATTTTGCAAGAAAGTATAGCTGTCTTTGTATATCTTTACGTGTATATAAGTATTCGGACAAACAGCTACCACACTAGAAATATGAATGTGTATGTATGAATGTATTTTAGATCCTCCTGCAAGCAGGAACTCGCGAAGAAGCCTCATTGGCTTATCAAAGCCGCAAGCTGACCGAAGTCAATCCCTTACATTCATATTTAACGTCCATGATTTTGAATTGTCAATTGACAACAACTCTATAACTGGACGACATACATTAATCTTGGAGTGACTCGAACCGGGGACCGTATGAGTTCCCGGTTATTTAATATAAATATTTTAAAAAATCGACAAAAGTTGTTGGTACTTGAATCCGACATTACGAATTTCATTTCGGACACTGTACGTATATATAACTATAGAAAAGAGCAATACAATATAATGAAACAGTTTGATAAACCTGTGATTAAACCGTGTTTGTTATTTTAATTAATTATTATTTCTTATTTCATTGCAGTTACATTGAATATAATCAACTCGAAGAAGTAAACAATTTCTTTATTCACTGCGATAACCTACAAACTGTGTAAGTCAATAGTGTATACCTAAACCTATATCTAACTTATAATTAATATAACCAACTCATGATTGGAGACGGGTAAGTCCATGTACTCTGCCCACGTGATCTGCCCATATGATGTAACGTGTATCATTCTGTTGTTTCATCATAGTAGATCATCAAATTTAATATATATATATATATATATATATTATATGTGAAATGTGAATATATGAGATATTGAAGAAACTGTAACGTAGCGCAATATTTTAAGCCAGAAGGTTAGACTGTTGCTACTTTCCAAATTAATCCATTATTATTCTGCTTTGTTGTTTTTTGTCTCCTTAGATCGCTGTTCGAAAATAAGATAAGAAACATACCAGAACATGTCTTTCAAGGATGTTCCAAACTAAAACTATTGTAAGTCCCATTCCACTACTTTTACAGCTAACCAAAAGCAACATTAAAAGCATAAGAAAAAACAACAACAAACAAAAGGAATAGAGAGCAATCAACTCTCTGCTTCACAGCTAGTTCCGATGAGATGTATACAATTTATTCACTTCAAGTGCCTTTGGATAAACAGCTTTGGTCAAACATGGACTACCCATAAATGTGAGTTAAATCAGTTAAAACACTTCCAATTGGGTCAACACAGTCTTTGAATATTGTGAAATAAATTCAAAATCGGTAAGTGCATGTTGTAGAAGCATGAATGAAAAGATGTTAACACTGGTCAAAAACTGTTTTAGATGGGTAAAAATATTTTTAATGTATCGTTGTTAGTAAGCCTGAAGAAGAAAGTAAATGCGATAATCAATTCCAGTTGACTATAAATTGGAGTCGCTGACGCAACCATCATTATGCAGATATGTGACAGAGAGGCCAATTCCTCGACGATCTAAGGATATCACCCTGTATGGAAATATGATCTGTATAAAATCTTAATGTTAACAGAACTACACTTTACTTTCAAGTTCCTTTGGAAAGAATACAGAAATTCTGAACTGCTTTGCTCATGGTTTAGAGAAAATAACATGACATGAGGAAACAAGAGAACTTGATGTTAAAAAGCTTTAGATTTAGGCCCATTGGTTAAACGAGGTACAAGTGCCGGGCGTCTTGCGGCCAAAAACGGGTGATTTTAAATTATTCGTAATGTTTCCTTTTCTCATGTAAGAATAAAAAAAGGTGACGTTTGATATCATTTATCTGAACATATGCATTGTTAACTAATTTCGTGACGGGTGGTGCCAACGTGGATCGTTGAATGTTTGTACTTTCCTACACCCTTGTTCTACTTCCACAGAAATTTAGACGCAAATCACTTGTCACGACTTTGGAACTACAGTTTTGCTGGGCTTGACTCTTCAACAACGTTGTACGTACATGTGCTACTCAATAGAATATTGCTATCATCTTTTTTGGTACATACTTAACGTTTTTTTTCTAATAAAAGCATTCCGCTGGTGTACGAACATTTTAGTATCAAGCTTCATAAATTTTACACTGGTTTAAGCGTATAATGTAAATATATATAAATATATATATATATTATATATATATATATATATATATATATATATATATATATATATATATATATATATATATATATATATATGGCGCTATACTTCAATCTCAATTTCAAATACTAATTTTGACCTTCGCTCCCGACAGAAGTATGCAATGGAATGCTGGGCCTTACTTCCTTTCTGAGGAATCAATATCAATAGTGTGTTCTACCCTTGAAGAATTGTAAGTATGTAGCTAGTATATAGCTAAGTATATAGCTAGTATACAATATATATATGTAATTATATAGCTAGTATATTGTAAGTATATAGCTACAGAATATGACACCTGCAGAAGTAAGTACTTTACATTATCTTCGGAATATTGATGCCATGTTATTTTATGTCTCTATTATGTCTATAGAACCCTCAATTAGCAGACCATTAAGATCACACAGTTAAAAATCTAACCGGTCGAGTAAAAACCATCCCAATTCCTGGTTTTATGACATGGGTTTAAAGCCTCCGTCATTATGTTAACACGTCAGCTTAATTACAACAAGCAATTTAACTGGTACTCCTTAATATAAAAATTATTGAAAATAAATGTAAACAAGGTAAGAAATAAATAAGAAAACTAACTTACCAAGTATTGATTCTCTTGCATCTAACTGTTATCAGCAGCCTTTCGTAGCTAATATCGCAGCCAATAACGAAAGAATTACAAATCGATTTTCTCGTTTTACTGTGTAGATGTAAATATATTAAAAATACGGTTTACACAAAACTGTTACTCAGCGATATCATGATGTCAAAAACGATATGATTTCTTCATGATTCCAAATGACCTTTACAATAGTATAAATATACTTACTGACAACTATCGGCCCCCTTACCCCAGTGCTGTCACGGACGATCACGCAAACGCAATGTCCACTATTAAACCCGCACCCGCAGATAGTACAGGGGTTACGATAGTAAAATAAAAACGGGTTGTCTGCAGAGGTAAGCTGGTTTACAATACAATACAAAATGTCAAGGTTAGCAAATACAATTGTGATAATGCTAAGTGATTGAACACCCTATGATAAATTCTATATAGCGAACGAAGCCCCTCCATTATCACCCTTAATGCGCAAGTTGTATTCATCTCTGGCATATTTCCATTATTGGCATTTTTCCGTTACTGGCATATTTCCATTCTGCATCTCTGTAGCTTCATAGATTTTATTATGAACTATGGCGTAACTGTCTTTTAATGTTGTCATATTAAGTTGGGGACAAAGTTTTTTTTGGCAAACGTTTGGCAGACTATCAACTTTAAAGGTCAAGTGACACGTAACAGATTTCCTTCAAACTTGCACAAATTGAGAAGCTACATATCAAAACCCTATACTCCAAATTTGGAGTTCTACGATTGTTCCTTTGCTGTTTTAATTAAGTTAATAACCAAGCTAATCCCGTAAGATAATGACGTCACGGGGGAACCGCCAATGTTACCAAAACTAGAAAGGCCTAATATGCTAACCGAGATCAAAGCCGTAAACAATACGTCACGGACAGTAAACAAAATATCATATGAGAATGGGTGCACAACAGTACAAGAAAGTTTTGTGTTCGTCAAACACTGTATACAACGATATCTTAGTACCAGTGCACTCGGCCAGCCTAGCTGCCTAAGTAAAGATTGGCTTGGACCTTCGAGTGAATCTTATGTGTGTGTTTCCTATCGCCTATCCGCGCAACTTGGACTTGGAACACCAACAGCTCGCCGTCTACAAGACAATGCCGTTCCTTCTCTATTTGGAGAAAGTATCTTCAAATCTCGAGAAGATATAGAAACAAGTAGACCAGTGGTTGAGAAGCTGGATCGGAAGAGAGTAAGTGTATTACTAACTTAGTATTATTACTAACTTACAGTAGGCTAATTCTTATAATTTCGTTCAGTTAGTTAGGCCCTAAATTAGGTATGGCGACGATAAAGTTAGGCGTGGGCTAGGGCTAACAAAACTTGTATCAGTGGTACATCATGAAAAATCCAGGATAACAATCATCAGATGTTTACATGTCATTTTGCCCAATAATGTGCTCCCACCTATCTTCATACTCATAGCTCATATGTTGAGCAGTAAATGACATCCTTATATTTTGCCATTTTTGGTGGTAGGGCTGCAATTTTTGTTACAAGAGAAAACGCTTGTGAAAGGTGCTTTCAAACAAACAAACTGCTTTCTTAAATGAACTTTCATAACTTCCTTGTTATTTTCTTTCCCAATTTTCACTACTTAGATTAATCTAGAAGCTGTTCCCCAACCAACTGCAGTGAAAATACAAAAGCAGGATTCTGCAGAATGTACATCTCCATCTAAAGGTAGCATGATCTTATATACATGTGCTTGTAATTACCGAAAAACAGTTGGGAAATGGGGGAGGGGAGGGTGGTGACAGGCATTAAAGATTTAAGTAGTCAGTTTTGAACGGGATACAAGGAATCTCCACCAGTAAAACATCGAGGCATGTATATGGGGGGGGGGGGGGGCAAGCTACCTGACAAAAAGGAGGCAGCAGTAGTACGCCCGAAAGGTCCCCATAAATAGGCATAAATAGAGTGATGGATGGGGGAAGCTGACTAGGGGATAACATACATTGTATTTTATCCATCATATCCGCTTGCCTGACGAGAGTGGTTGAGGAGGCTATACCTGATGGCTTCACAGGAAAATATATAGGCTACATCTATAGTTACTGAGAGAAGGGATATTATTTTGTAGTTAAACTATATGAAACCAAGCTGAAGTCATTTGAAATGCTCATGGTGTGAGTGGCCCATATTTTTGCAGCCACATAAAGTAGAAGGGTATGCTCTCCTTGAGAAAAGAGAAGTGAACCATCTAGGCAGCTGACCCCTGTCCTAGAGTAGCCTACTGTATGTGTGTGGCATAATAAGCGTTTATTCTAATTTTCAGTGAATGTAACACATGTAGAAGTCCAGTGTTCACTGGTCCCCCTACCACCATTGAAGTTGTTGACTGAACCAACAGAGACAAGAACACCATCAAAGCAACCAGGGCCATCTCACAGTGGCGATGATTGTCTGTCTGCTGCTGTGGCATCCTCATCGGGATACACCGAAAAAACCGCCAGGTAGTCCGGACTACACTCCATCAGTTCACTCATCTGATGAATCTGAACATGACAAAGATGATGCTTCAAGGTAATTTTCAAGATTGATAGTAGATTAGTCTGGAAAATCAATTGGTGCTAACACTTTCCGGAAAGAGGATCATTATTAACTTTGACACCAACACTGTGGAGCAGTCTGGAATGTGTGGTGAGGCCATCAGTCTTTACTTCAATTAGCGTATACATACTGTATCTGGTAGAGTTGTCACAGCGGTATGTGAACAAGAAATAAAGGCACAAACAAGTAGTTGGATTTAACAGAGTATATTATATCTTCACTTGGCTGGATATCTGCTACTGAATACAAATGGTGAAAGTTTCATCTTATACACTCTTTTACCATGGATTACAAGGGGATGGGACAGGATGTAATACTCTGTCCACATGTTTACTTTACTAAATAAACAGTGGTTAAGCTACTGAGACAATAACCACACATCCTGCTGAAGATTACATAATCCATAATATTAGGTGCACAAACAGGTGTAGGGTTTTTGTTGTAATCAGTAAAAAATATATTGGAATTGTTCAGGCACAAGTGGTCAGGTAAAACATGACCCATGTATCCACACCAATCGAGGTGTATCAGCTGTCGCCTTAGTTGGGCATCCAAAGACTTGACTGACAACTGTGCATTGTGCCATGACTTTTGACCGAAATGGAGTGATTGGAATGCCTCTATCTAAATGGTATGTTTTCATGAACTATTATTCTTCATATCTTTACTATTCTACAGATTACGTATGGAACTGTTTGACTGCTTGCACAACTTCTGCAGAAGTGGAACTCTGGGAGAGGAGTGTCCTGTTCCTGTCAGAAAAGAGCCACCACCACTTGCAAGCTCCTATATTCATCCGAACAATGAGGATGCCATAAAACAACACCGAAGCAGATTTCAAAAGCTTTGCTGAAGTGGTTGATGGCCTCCCAATTTCTAATTTTGTTTCATTGTAGTTGAGAGCAATCGCTTTATGATCAAGTAACCTTGATATTCCATGGATTAATGAACAATTTCAGATTGATTTTCATTACACTTTTATTAAAATGAAAGCCTACGCTCTCCAGATCCCATTGACATAGTGGTTTAGGCTACTTCATTCAAACTGTTCTTCTATTTTAACCTAGTATATTTGAGATTTCAATCATCCAGATTTTGTTGGCAGGCTACTAGAAGTGACAGCTTTGCTTACAAGAGAGAATTTATACAAAAAATTAACTTGAGTTTTTATTATTTATTACTGTTATGTACTTCCCAAACTTGAAAATGTAAAAATTCATCCAAGATTGTAGTTAATACCATGAACCAGAAAAATGTATGCTGGAATTCCAAAATGTTCACCATTCAGCCACAAAACAGACAGGACTGGACCCTGTTTCATTAAACTTTGCAGAAATGATAGTTTGACTTGGCATACAAAGTCCACATTCTCACAGTCTTGGTAATTTAAACCCTTCATACTGTTCAGATGGAAAAGCTGCTCGAATCCTCCTTACAGCACAGGATGGGAGAACAACACGAACCTCTTTCCCTAAAAACTGCCAGCACATCCGTACAAGTTGTCTGTATACTGTGTGTCTGTATTTCCTGTAAAATAATCATATGAAAATCAGCTATGAAAGATGAACACACAAAAGCTTGGTAGCCATCTGGGGACGTCAATTTTAAAATAAATCTCCATATGATTTCCAGAATTTTGATTGGCCCGTAAATCTGCCTCCCCTAAAGTTTCAGGCCTAGCTATGCAATTTACACAAACTGATCATTGAATCTCGGTGACTAAAATTTGTAAATGGATCATGCCCAAGCATGGTGGACATTTTTTGTGTGGGATTTGGTTCCGTGGCTCAGTGTAAATGACTACTATGTCAGTCAGCATGATAAGGGTTAACCTCAAGGACATTGCACCAGTTTTTGTTTTTGCACAAAATGTCCTAATCAGAAGCAGGTTTTGAACATGGTGCACACATTTTCTTGATCTAATCTATATCTTAATGTAATTCCCTTCACAACAAAACTAAACTATGAATACAAGCACACCCTCTGTATTGTTACATCATTCAACAGCAGGTCAGAGCAATGAATAAAGGTATACAACAAATATAATGTATTCTCTACTTACTAATGGATGCTATTTTCCTGTGCACGGCCACCATACTGTTGACGGTACACGTTGTAGGCTGTCTGTAGCACCCATGGGTTCAGGCACACAGCTTCAAAACCTGGGTGTAAGGTGATGCATGCAGCACCTTCTTCATCCATCACATTCCTTACTTTTTCTATTTCCCTGCAGCATCTACACTCCCTTGCTGTAGGCATCACAGCACACTGGCCACAAGACACCTGTAAACAATGCAAACCAGTTCAAATGATAAAGAGCCAATTTTCAATGACTTCATACCGGCCTCAATTATTGGGCATACTAACATGTCAAAATAAAAAAAAAAACCTCTGAAGGGTTGTCTACAATTGAAGCTCCTTATAAGTGGAGGAGGGGGTAGCCTCTTCTTAGAGTTCTTGCCTCTGTTGGGACAATGCTGCAATGGAAAATAAAACATGCCGATGTTGCCTCGTTTCCAACTGTTTTTCCCACTTCTGAATCCATTCCCTAGATTGAGAAAATCTGGTTATGAAATTAGCTTAAGCAAAAATGACGAAAAGCTGGTGTGAGGTGCCACCTTCTCCCTCCCCCACCCTTTCCCTAATTTGTGGTAACTTCACTCATTTGCCACTACAACTGCTAGGAAATTAATAATAGACCACCTCTGAATTTGTTGTGCACTCTTCCAATTGGCTCCTTCAATCTACTAACCAAATGAAATATGTCTGTGTGACATGTTCCTGGGGCATGTGCTGCCACAACTTTTAAGGAAAATAGTAACTCCCTTAACTTAACTCGACCGCACTCTCATCTTAATTTTGCTGCCCCATCAACAAATTGGCTAGCTAAGAGTATGAGCAAAGTTAGGAAACATTTATCGGTTCTAGGCCTAACTAGTGACACAACTATCGGCCTATACAGTATAGTACGCTAGGCGTAACGTTACCCAGTGTGTTCCGTCAAGACGATCAATTTCGACATCGCTGTCCGATCCCGCTTCCTCTTCGCTGGTCTCCGGTTCGAACATGTAGGGAAAAACTTCCCCACGATCGTCGACCATGTCCTCCATTTCCCTGCATTCTTCGCTATTGCTATCTGAATACTGTGTGTCAATGCCACCGGCAGCCATTTCGCGATATGTATAAGCTATGCTGTGTACGCTGTGCTGTGTATATATGCGTACTACAGTGCGTTTATAGAAACTGTTCAATGCGACGATATCATGCACTTTCGACTTGGTAAACAAATGACGTCATTTGTTTTCGACTCTCCCTGAACGAGTCAATCTAGCCGATTTTTTGCGGAGTTTATGTTTGCTTGATAGAAAGAAAATGCAAGGAATTTATGAAAAAAGAAGTCAATGGATGTTTTGTTCGATGTCTTATGTATCATTTTGTGATTTTTCATCTTAATCCAAATCTTAACTTTCTTGTAACAGACTGCTGAAAAAGGTAATATTTTCGAGAAGTTTGAGATTTCTACATACCCAATGCACTGCGCAGAACATATACAGTTTGCACTCTTCTGCGCTCCCCCGTGACGTCACTGAATCTATTACGTAATAGTACTTTTTACCGATTTCTACCCCTTTGGAGACGGAAAAAAATCTCGGTGTTGGGTTTTTCTTAATGTAAGAATTGTTAAGTTTAATATTATGTAAAGTCAAGTCTACGTGTCACTTGACCTTTAAGCAGAGTATTACCTAGTGCATAAGTGCATAAGGTATAGCAAAGATTTACGTAAATTAAAATATACCTAATGCCAACGTGCTATTATGTTTTTCACTTAGGTCGATCTCAACTGACAAACTACCTTCAACTCTTCTACGAAATTGCACAGGGTTGATTCTTTTGTAAGTAAACACGACATCTGCCAGCTTTATTTTGATTTGTGATATATCACCTGTATACCAAACGGTTAATGGCTGTGAAAGTCTCTCCATTGTCAAATGTAAACCTCCTTCAAGATCTTCCACCTTGAACATCATTTCATATCTTGGAATAACTCTTGGAACGGAACAAACCTGTGGGTATGAGACCATTTAGTAGATCCGCTGAAAGTAGAAGAGGTCAGTGAAAGGCAGAGATATATATTCTCTGACAACATCACGATTATCAGGTTTCCCGGCCACACAAATACCTATTAAGAAACTCACGTGCATTCACTTACAAGAAGTGAAACCAAAAATCTATTAAATTTGGGGTAAACGCGTAAGTGGAAATTTTGAGTGTTAAACTCATTCGACTACAGTATGCTTTTTTTGTTACTACTCAGTATTTCTGTGTGAAAGGATGCACATATTTGGATTAACTTACGCGTATTTGTGTGTTAAACATAGACGAAAAAATTTGTCGCAAAAATTAACCAGGTGTCGCGGCAGTCCTATACCTTGCATGGCCTTTTGATCTGGGTTAAAAGACATCTCAACGTCATCATACGAGCCGTGAAAATTTTGACGACCGTTTATGACGAAATATTGGTGCCAATTGTATTATTTGGATTTATTTTGAAAATGTGAGATCATGACGTTATTATGGCTTTCGATTTTGTTTCTTTCTTCAATTGGACACATTACCACATTATATATTCTCCACAATTTAGGCAATGTTTGCATATGCAGTTAAATCTTCTTTGGTTTAGTCAATTATGTGAGTGTATCGAAACAATATCAATGATGAAGACTCTGTAATTTTGCAGGATATTGGTTGGATTCGCTCTCATATTGTATCAATACTAAAGTTGAAATGTGTAACTGCATATTACATGTTATTTGTAACGAAAAAAAGTCATACAAAAAGACTTAGTTCTGGTCCCAATGACGTCTGAAGGAGATGTGTAAAAGATTTACATAGCATGAGTATAAAAGAAGAATCTACTTGTCCTCCAGATATTAATTTTTGGTGGCACCCTTATATACATGAGTACTGGAATCCCTTTGCTACAAATTGAAAAAAAAGGTAGAAAGATAAACAAGATATGCCATGCACACAGAAACATGTGCAGTGTTTAGCTTACAAACGTATCCTTCAGATGAAGAAATAAACAACAGAACCTAAATAATAAAAGCAATCAGGAGATTTGAATAGAAATGCAGGCTGCACGTACGACTTTACTCTCCAAAAATGAATGTTTAATTGATTCACAATACCGATTTTCTTGATGTAAACTGAGCCATCTCTTCTTTTATTCGTACACAGTGACTTACAATATACCACCTTGTTTGAAATTCCGGAAAGTTTCTTTCACACAATTCAAGGAATTAGTAAGATGTAAGATATACTGCTGTTTCTTCTTTCATTGTTAAGAGATGTTTAGAAATTAGTAAGTTAACCGACAACCACTCCAATAACAAGAGTCAAACGAGGTATAGCTGTTGTTACGGTATCAATTAACACAACAGTTTTACACCTTGCAACCATCAAGATTCACTTTAAATGACTAGTTTCACTAGAATTGATTGACCTTTGGTTCCCATCATCTTCATGAAGTCTCATTTCACAGCACTACCGAAAACACCTTGTCGTATCAGTTATTTTAATCACTAACTTATTTTCCCATGACAATGACATTGACCATAGCCAATGTTTAAGTTACCGAATCATAGTGAGTCACTTATCTGCGTTTTCGTTTCATAATTTGATGAAATCATTCCTGTAAAGTCTGCCGTCTGTTCTGTTTTACAGACATATGTCATCTATCAAGCTGAAGACGATACCAGAACGACTGTTTGAATCCACTTCAGTTAATATGATTTTGTAAGTTTCATGACTAAATAGGCCAAGTATCTCTTCTAAAATTTGCCTTTAACTAGAAAATATTTAAGCGATGAAACAAACGTACAGGAGAAAACCAATAATGCTTGGCCACAAAGGTACGGTAAATTTCGACAAGGACCTAGTCTTAAACTTATCTGTTGCGTATACGCCTGTGTGGATATACTTAATGGGATTGGCATTGTTCTAATTAGCACAGATGACAGCCTTTGTTGCATCAAAGATCAGTCGGTTCATTAACGTCAAAAGTAGAGAAAATGGTTCCATTCATTACACTGAAAACTTACCCAGATGATATTATCCAGTGAGAAAGATGGGAACTGTGTTGAGGTGTCACATGGGAGCGACTGTTTAGGCTTGATTTCGGAAACTATTCCTAAATGCAAAAATAAAATTTATTTTTGTCTTCAACATTTCAGAGACATCGGAGACAACGATTTGGAAGAAATTCCTGCTAAATTGTTCACGATTAATCCGAAAGGTCACTATATGACAGCACTCTTTCTATGTGGTAATAAGCTGAAGTTTCTGCCGAGAGGACTGTTCGACAATGTCCATTATCTCCAAAATCTGTGAGTTAAAGAAATTAATTTTCTTTCATAGAGAACGGAGTAAGTGTTAAAGATCCGGTCGTCATTGAAAATAAACCACGGCTGACATGCGGGCCTCAGTTTCTAATGACCATGTTTACTTACTGCATCGCTAATACTCTTCACAATAAGTTTCGAAATAATATAGAAACGCTTACCAACGTTATAAACTCGCAAATGGACTCGTCATATTGAAATATGTTTAAAGGTAGACTATAGTTTGTGATAAGGTGGGTTTTCTGTATTCATGTTACTTATTTGTAATTTTATACCAGTTAGGTGCGTCCCTTTCAATAAGATCCAAATTAGACTATACATTAAAATCTTTGTTTATAAAATGGCAGCTAACAATTGAGGTTATCATTAACGATATTGTGAAACTTTTAGGTAGTCACTATGTAATAATCTAGTTCAGCCTTGGGTAAGTTGTCCTATACATATGATAGTTCTAAAACTTTCTAAAACTATCTCTGTATTCGGTTTGATTGTGCACGACACAGTACGAAGGAAAGGGAAATTCAAACTATCGTGATGTTAAACTTCCTGTTGGCATTATGAAACGACACATCGATAAAACGGCTGCTTCTTATACAATGTTTAAGTAGGTCGATAAGAGGTTGCTTATCACTTTTCATTGAAAGCATTTCTATCATTTATGTTGGTGATGCTGATGGATATCTAAATACATATTTGCCATAGATCAGTTTCAGTCAGCCATTTTTGGGGTCAAATGTTTGAAACAGAACGAATCCTTTTTAAATTAAAAATATCTACTTTTAGTTCTACCTTTGAGCGGGAAGAAAAAGTCGACCAGCGTTAAGTTCATCCGAAATAAGAATGCAAGATTTATGTTATAAAATGCGGGGATGGATGTTTATGAGCAGTTGCATTGGTTTTTCTTCTAAGGTTGCTTAATAAATCACAAGGCTCTAATACACCAATGACAGCCTCACTTTGGACGAGATGAAAGAGTCCAGCGCTACGTCCAACAGAGCCAAGAAAGTAACACGAGATCTCGCACATTACTGTATCGATACAGTAATGTGCCCTTGGATATGTCGTTGTGTAACTTTGGTAAAACAGAAATAGAAAGATAAACAGATCTTTTCTCTTTAGCTGCAGAAGTCCCGCATTAAGAAGTACTCTTAAAGGACGATGGTGTAAAGATGTTTGTAATTTAACAATTGCTTCCTTTAATTAGAATGTATGTCTCTACACCAGCTCGTGAGCAACGTGATTGTTATCATTTTGTGCGAATATACGTCAATAAAATCATCATGAAAATTCACAGTATGCATCTATTGTATGTTCTCAAATAGGCGACAGATGATCATTAAACGTTAATTCCTTTCGAATAAAGAATTTTAGTAGGTTTACGTTTCTACGATCTCAACCTGCACATTTGTTCTTCCTAACACAATGATAAAACAGATTTCTCCACGACAACAACTTGAAAACTCTACCGGGATCTATACTGGCTGCAATATCTTTGTCTAGTCTGTGAGTAGAGTTGTGTTCTATATAAATATAGATATAAATAACGAAGAAACGAAAGGTCGGAAGAGAAACGACTGGCCACGTATTGGAACAGTCTGAACTAGTCGTAAAGCGTCCCGAAATAATGAAACTTGAATGAGTAGAGAATTGTGAACGACAACTCTATGACATTACATGCATTAGTTCACACAATGAAAAGTTGCGAGCAAGCTCGTGTAGGCCACCGCTATAAAACTGGTCATAAGGCTCACCAACACTTTAGGGCTTTCTTAAAAGGCGTTTGCAATTTTACTACAGTCACATTTCTGTACTTTATTTATACTAATAAATATGTGTTCAACTATACTTCTTTATAATGCTCTCTTGGTAGACGATTGACTATTTGTCGTTGGACGATGAAACAAACAGATGTCCAACCAACCACCTTCCGATAAACAAAAAAAGTTCCCAAAACATGTACTTAGTAATCCTAAGTAAACGTTGTGACGATTCAAATGTTAAATGGTTATACGTCGTATCAATTGCACTAATATTTCCTAATATTTCAGGTATCTGTTTCAGAACAACATAGAATACCTGACGGAACCATTATTCGGCAATAATAAACGAAATTCTACATTAAAAGAAATGTGAGTATAAAAGTTTTGGCAATTTAAGAAACACACACGTGTGTTTATGTATGCTACATAACTACGAAAAATCAAATCAGCTCGAGTAGCGACCACCTTGTTAGTGTGTTGTCACAGCTGACTTTTTCTCAATAAAGAGGGAAAGTCCCTACTTTTGAACAGAGACGTAAACGCCTAGATGCGTGTCTGTATATAGAAACGTATAGAACTTTGCACGCACGAATCAGCGCAGAAAATATTTCATATCGAACATACTTATAATGTAACGCATAACAGAAGTCTTCTTTTCTATCACTCAACTATTCCATTGTCATCAACAATTTATTACCCCCTTTGTCGATAAAGAAAACTATGTTAGTCAACGAGCTGTCCCTGCGTATGTATAGCGATTTATGCAACGCATTGCATGTTTCGACAATTACTCATATTTTGACAAGATGGGAGCAACTTCATCGTATTGCGTCGTATACACAATGGTACATTGCAATTGTTTGGTTGCACAGCCTATTAAAATTTCAATGGACACTGATATTAAGCACTATCTTAAAAACTCTCGACTTAAATCGATATCTGAAATAGAAGCTTTACTAGGACAGCGGCGTAACTACGAGTAAGGAAAGGTCGTGTGGGTTAAGTGTGGGTGCGTGTGGGTCTAAGGATCACTCTTTAAATTTGGTCATTGACAGTAATAGCATATCCCTTCACAGTAACCTTTTCCATCCACTACCTTGCCTCAAAAAAAAAAAAAAAAAAAAAAAAACTGATATGTTACTTGAAATATACTGACATCTTTGAAATTACATTGAGATAGAATCACGACGTTTCATGAGTTCAGAATCCATATTTCATTGTAAAGAAATAGCAAATTGATTTAACGTTTATTTCAGCCATTTACAAGATAATCCCATCCGTCGAATATCGTCAGCAGTTATTGATGAAATGATCGACGGAGGTACCATGTAAGTTAATTTTCCTATCATTCCAAGCCTTTCATATATTTATATCGACTTTGCACTTCGTCCTGTATTCCGTGGACATAAAAAAGGACCAAGATGTACTTTGTCAGCTATTAATTATTTACACATCTATACATTTCTAACATTCTTTGCGTCAGCATATGGATCCACAGGATTGTAATTTCCATTATTTTTAATCTCTAATTTGGATCGCAGGGATCAGCAGATCTGTATTCAATTTGACTGCCTAATAATTATCACATCGATGTTGCTTTACAATTGGACTTCTGTATTTATATATAAGTAATCAACGTGAAAGGTAAATGATTTACGTCGCGATGTTGTCAGTTGGTATCGCCTTATGAAACCAACATACACACAAAGTTGTTAAATTGTTGTGATTTTAAACTAATTTAGCCGATACTCTAATGACTTAACACTGTTATCGAAATAACAGTTTGTAGTTGCTGAAGACTAACATTGAAATATTCCAATAACTCTCACCACGATTCATTTTAAAATATATAGGTTTCTATCTTGTGAACACCTTACAATGCCCACGATTCGGGAACAACTGAACGTGTAAGTTTATTCAATTATTTCTATTTTGGTATTGCTGATGAGTGTAAAAAATATGCCACTATGCAATAATGAACGACGTAGTACCTTCCTCTGGTGACAATCGGTGGAAGTGACTCCTCCCGCTTTACTACTATTTACGTTGTACCGGAGGGAGCCGTTACTCAACGCAGCTGTGAAAAAACCCAATTGCATACTTGTTAATAATTAATTTTAATCCCTAACTACACATCGAAGAGTTACTATTGTCTTTTCTCTGCACGGTTCAACCCGTTTTGATGTGTACACCGTGACGTGCTAAACGAGCAAAATAGAGATCAATGGCTAAGAAAAGAATGTTACTTAACTCATTAACATTGTACTGATAAATGGATTAATGATATTTATTACAAAGATTATCAATGATATTAGAATGCAAAGAAATCATTTTATGTTACCTCCTAGTAGCAACCCCGACCTCGCATTTGAAATTCGACTGTCAGCTGTGGTTTCGTGTAAACGAACAGTATAGTAGTCTCCCTAAATAAGCGAATGAAAATATATCATATTTATACATAATGTCTGCACCATTTGGCTCTAGAACATGTCTGCGTCCATCGACTGTAATGGTAATGAACATTAGCTACGACGCTGCCCGGTGGTTCCAGGCTAGAGGATTTAGTTGTTTTGGACTCAAGGTGGATAATCTCCGAGAGTGTACATCTTGTCCAACTGGCACATACGGTGGACACGTAAATGACAACACTTGCCAGGCTTGTCCACGTGGTATGTATTGTCACTGGTAAACCTCTGGCAACCTTTTTTGCTTATAAACATTGAAGCCACAGTTCTCTTTTGTTTTGGCTTGATATTTATAAGAGGATGAAGTGATGGTTTGTTCGTATTTTGGTGTTGATGCTTGTCAGTAAATACTCTTCAACTAACAGACAAGTTTGCAAAGGTTCGTTTATCTCTAACTAAGAAAAACAGTTTTTGTATAAGAAGTATAGTATGAAAGGACATTCGCTATAACTTCAACATTATTTGTCACACATGATTGCCATATTGAACTCTAATTTTTATAAGTCTTTCCGTATCTTTTTACAGGTGGCTTTTATCAAGATCAAGTTGGCCAATACTCCTTGGATGGAACGTCCATGAACTGTAAAAATTGCACTGAAGGAACGTTTGTAAGGCTAGGTTCAGGAAAAGACCCCCTGAGCTGTAAAGTTTGTCCCACTGGAACAAATAAGAACGGATTGGCAGGATTTCGAGCTTGCTCATGTTTGGATAACTATTTTAGGCGTGATCGTTTTGATAAATGTGAGCTTTGTCCACAGGAGGGTGTACATTGCAAGAATGATTACATGGCCATAAGCCAAGGCTATTACTGGAACTGGAGTTACACAAATATTGATGAATACAAACGATTTGTAGAAAACCTATTGACATTTAATGACTCGTACAAAAACGATACTACGAGATTTAATGGATCTCTTCCCAAAGCTCATAAATGTTTGAAGAGCGATAGATGCGCTAATGACGTTGATCAAATCAAAGGAAATTGTGCGGAAGGCTATATTGGTTGGATGTGCACAAACTGTGACGAAGAATTCTTCCCTATATTTGGATTTTGTCGTCCTTGTCCAGCTCTTAAATATTTCATTTTGGAATCTTCAGTCATTTTGATCATTCTTGCTCTTTTCCTCTTTCTTCTGTTCAAAACTTATCGTAATAAAAAAAGACGGTCTCGATCCCTTGTAGACAGTACGTTGGCCTTGACCAAAATAGTTCTCGGATTTTATCAAATTATGGCAGAATTTTGGGAATCTATAGATGTTATCTTTTGGCCACAGTTTTTTAGAAGCATTGCTACATGGCTAGATGTTTTGCAATTTAATATTTCAAGCATACTGATAAAGCCTAAGTGTTTCTGGCCTGCATTTGAGCTAACACCGTACACAGCTTTTACTCTGGGCGCTATGTTTCCATTCTTTTCAATGGCTTGTGCCATTCTTGCTATTGGTGCGGTAAAACTTCACGCAAGAGTTTCAGAAAAGAAGAGCCCTGCAAACGTTGACGATATTACTTTCCGCTTGCAACTTCACCAAAATAATATTCTTACCTTTCTGGTTCTTATATTATTTGTCACTTACACATCCACTTGTAACGTTACCTTTGCACTTTACGGCCCTACTTGCGACACGTTTTCTCTTGATGAGTTTGGTGTTTATAACATTAGCATATTGCGGTCTGATTACTCAATAAACTGTAACACGACCACCCATCGTCGTTTCCAAATCGCTTCGTACTGTTCGTCAATATATGTTATTGCACTTCCGGCAGTTCTGTATCTTTTCTTGTGGAAACATTCTCGTCGAAATGGCAGCAGCGAGCTTCATGAACACAACAATGATGACTCACCAAAGTGGTTGAGATTTCTGAATGAGAATTACCAGTCTGATTTCTGGTACTGGGAAATCATCGAACTTGTCCGTAAAGTGTCACAGACTTTCGTAATCGTCATATTTGGATGGAATGGTTATTTTTCTGTCACAATTACGTTAACATTGGCTGTTATCTTCCTGAGTTTACATATTTCCTTCAAACCGATGAAAGACAGGGTTGAGTATTACTTACAGGTGGGTTTGAGTACTAATTGTAGAATTAAAGACGCACATGGCCCTTTTTTGGGGAAGACAGAAGTACAGTGCACCAACTTAAATTTGAATATACGGGAATGTGGAGCGGTTTGTATGCTGTTGTTAAGCATGAATATTTATTTCAGAATGTCTTGATGGGGAAATGTTTTCATTTAGCATATCTACTACTAATAGTCTTAGCCTTTTCGTAAAGAGAGGAAAGTGGAAGTGTGGTGGGATTGAGGGTAGGGAGGTAGACATGGTACTATCTCGCGTGCTTTGGTGGTTCTGAAGACATATGGTAAATGGTATTCAAAACGTTACTCATTATTTGTAAAATAGCTGTTCATATTGAAGATACTTTGACTCTTTTCAGCTGATGTCCCTTTGGGCCATTTTCTTCAACATGCTTGTAGCAGCAGTTCCAGCTCCGGAATCTTTCACTGGACAATTCTCAACCGATATCCTGGTCACGTTTCTGGTGATTTTAAACACCAGTGTTATTGTCATTGCACTAGGTGAGTGATGTCAAGATTATTTATAAAAAACACAATATTTGCTACGACAGTTGTCGGAAAGACTATTATTAAATGGTTATAAAATGGTTATTAGAAGCCGATTGAGGATAATTAAGAGCAAAGAAGCATATTCAGACACAAAAAGGCATACTCTCTCCGCGTCCAAGATATTTGCAACCTTTACCTACTACCAAGGATCCAAGGCGTGATAAGTTTAAATATCCGATCAAGCAGTCATTGTAATTTAAACCAGTTCCTAAAAATATGGATAATTGCAGAAATGTCTCTTTTCAGCTGTGACCGTCTTGAAGATGGGTAAAATTATTTACAGTAGAAATTGTCTCCGAAGAGGAGACAGCGGGTACCGAACTAACGAAGGTCAAGATGAGCACTTCTACGATGAAGTCCAACCTCTTATCAATTGATATCTGCACCAGTGTACAATATATCACTTGGAGTTATCCCTATCTACAAAGAGGTTCTGTTTTGCGATAAGAAGTTGAGAGTGGCACTTGGATTCCGATCTGTTGCATTCATTTCATTGGAAACGGTTGAAGTTGCGGCTTCGTTGATATAGCCAGTTGTGTAAAAAGCATACAGTAAATATCGCATAAGGGAGATTAATGCTGGTTACATGCTATTGACATATAAACCTACATGAGATATATGCCACACCGTTCAGCCATTTCCTCATCCACAAGTTTGTAAACTTTTCATTACACTGCAATAATATTGCAACAGGGTATATGTCAGTGCATGACTATGTGTTTGGATCAGACAAAACTTACGTCATATAAATATGTATTATTAAAATGATTATTATTAGTTGTTATTATTATTATTATTAATACTTATTCAGAATGCCATTTTGCACCGCTTCAGATGCAAATGTGAAGTATTTTAAATTGAGGTTTATTCATGATCGTACTTTAAGAACGTATAGACTGCTTAATTTAATGGGGGAAGTTGATAGCCCTCTTCGTACGTTCTGTCATATTCATACTGAAACCATAGAACACTCTTCTGGTCATGTCAGGTCACTTCTAGTTTTCTTTTAGACTGTGAGCAAAACTATTTTGGGTGGCAGTTTATATTTTCGAAAAGAAACATTTTCTTTGGTCGAAGTCACGTTAGTTATAATCCTATTAATTTCTTTATTCTGTATTGTTAATATTATATCTTTGATTGTAAACTGAACAATAACATGCCAGATTTCAAAATTGTTTTCCCCCCAAAATGAAGTTCATTATAAAAGTTGAGAAACACATTGCTTACAATAATAGAACTTCAAAGTCTTGCAGAAATAACCATAAAGCATTGCAACGAAGTCTTCCTAATTGCATTGATGAATTGGAAGAATTAATTTTTGAGAACATTATACTGTATACATTATATTGTCCGTGTATGAATTATGTAACATACGTACTGTATTTCATGAATTATATCTGAATAAAGGAGATGGAAAAACAATCTTCTTCTTATCATGATTATGATTTTTATTATGATATTATTATTCTTAGTGTTATTATATGATATAATTATTATTATTTTATTATTAATGCCTTCAAAAAACAAGAAGGCCGACCACCTTCATCGAGCCAATCTTCATTTACTCATTCTCGTTCTACATGTACGTGAACCAACAGGCCTATCGCGCTACGCAATGTGGGATCCGGAGAACAGTGATGACAAAAGTGGCGTCGATGTAGGAGGCTGAAAGGCTGCTATTGAAGGCTTTCAGCGAGTAGTAGAACGGCTCTAGAAAACCATATTCTATCTTAGATGACTTGACGAGAACTGATCTCACAGAAAAGAAGAAACTTAAGAATTTTCAGAATTTTAAGAATTTTCCTTTACAAGATACGCATAGCATTCCTAATGACGAATGCCTTTGGCAAAATGAATGGGAAGGTCGAATTATTTTTAGTCATGGGTCTTCTTCTAGCAGAGGTGTTTTTATGCTCTTTAATCCTACATTAGAAGTGACCATTATCCGTTGTTAGCTTCTGCTAACGGTAGATCCATTATTACCGAGTTAAAAATCTCTGACAAAATATTCGCCATTGTTTGTTTATACGGTCCCAATTCGGACGATGCAGACTTCTTTCAAGAAATATTACTGAAACTTAATGATTATTCCCTTATCACACCCTTATCATTGGCGGTGACTTCAACTCATTTTTAAATTTACATTTAGATAAACAGGGGGGCATTTCAAGGACTGATTTTAACGCTAGATAAAAATGTCTGGAGCTAATGTCTACTTACGACTTGATTGACATTTGGAGAGACAGTAATCCGCATAAACGAGATTTCAGTTGGAGGTCAAATATTACTCCGGCTATTTCCTGTCGACTAGACTTTTTCTCATTTCCGAAAGGTGGGGTCTTCCATCACTCATTGTTTTTTCTCTACTTAGTTTACAGTCGGACCACTCAATTGTGAACTTCAATTTAACCACGTATTCTGGGGAAAGGGGTCCAGGTGTCTGGAAATTTACCTGCTCCTTCCTAAAGGACAATGAGTATACTCACTTCATCAGCAACATTATTCATTCAGCTAATACCACAGACCAGTATCAAAGTCCTGCGTTAAAATGGGACTTTTTAAAGTATCAACTTCGTAAGGTGTTCTTCAAATTATGGTAAAATAAGAGCTACAGAGCGTAGTAAAAATGAAACTGAGACTATAAAAAAAACATTTCAAACTTAGAGAAATATTATCATAATATGCCATCGCCGGATACTTTAAAAAATATTAGCAATTAAAAGAATTATACTGAAGCAATTGTTTGACTATAAATAACTAGGTATTATTGTTCTCTCCGGAGAAAGATGGGTAGGGCAAGGTGGAATACAAGTTATTTTTTAAACCTGGAAAGACGCAATAAGTCTGTTAATGTTATTCGTAATTAAAAAACACATACTGGTACCAATATTACCGATAAAACTTCAATTCTGCATGAAATGTTTTTATTTTATAATGAATTGTGTTCTAGTCAAGGCCTCACCTCCTTTTTTCGTGGCTTTAAAACCACTAGGTCTTTGAATGAGGATGATGCGAACTTATATGACGGCCCCTTAAAAGAGGATTAGTGTAAATCTGCCATTTTATCAATGTGCAATGGTAAAAGCCCGGGTAATGAAGGTTATCAGTGAAATTTTACAGTTTTTCTGCCAGATATTGGTAGAATTGTTACTAATTCCCTTAATTTCGCTTTCCAAAAGTCTTCTCTTTCATGTTAGCAGTCTCGTAGCCTCCTTACTCTTATTCCAAAACGAGAAAAAGATCATATTTGTGTTAAGAATTTTCGTCCCATTTCACTATTAAATACAGACTACAAAATTAGTTCTAAGGCATTAGCAACGAGAGTTAAGAAATTTCTCAACTCAGTTATTGGTTCTTGTCGAACTGGTTATATTGAAGGTCGCTTTATCGGGGAAAATGTTCGATGTGTTTTAGATTCTATTGATTATTGTAAAACAAATATAATTCATTTTTTTTTTGTTATTGATTCTGAAGAAAGCTTTTGATAGTTTGAAATGGATGTTTTTAAGTTTAAGATTAATGATGATTTTTGTCCATGGGTTGGATCTCTATACTCTGGCTCCTCTGCAACTGTTTGTAATAATGGTTTTGCGTCTCAGTCGTTTGACATTACTAGAGGGGTTAGACGAAGTTGCCCTTAAAGTTCTTATATTTTCATTTTATGCGTTGAACTGCTGGCTAAGAAAGTTAATACAAATGCACATATCAGAGATATTTCGGTTCTCAATCAGGATTCTTCAATATGCCGATGACACTATTTTGTTCCTAGACGGTTCAGATAATGCACTTAGGGAGACTGTTTTGCTTTTGAAAGAGTTTGCATCGGCATCAGGACTTAAATCAGCATTTTGCGTTATCTGCTATGGTTTTTCTCATCCTCGCTGATTCCACGATGCCATAACGACATACATAACTAGCTTATCCATTCAAATCTTACTTCAAATGGTGGAGTAAAAGTCGAACAATATACAACTTTCAACTTTGTTTTTCTCGAAGATATTTTCCATTGGGATCCAAATAAATCTCGCCCATATTGCAACTACAAGGCAGATGATGTGGACACGCTTAAATGCATTCATTAATGATATTCTTAATGCTTGGTCTGATTTTACATTTAAAGAAGTTAATGATAACCTTAAAAGTCAAGTCATCTGGAATAATCATCTGAAGTAAATGACAAGGTAATATTTTAAACATAATTAAATAAAGGAATAAGATGCATAAATGATATAATTGATGAACATTATCACTTTTTTTTATCGTTCTCAGACTTCAGAGAAAAGTATTACATTAACTGCCCATTGACTGTTTAATGTAGTATTATTAATGCCATCATAGCTAACTGGAGAAGGTCATTGAATCGATTGAGAAGATTTGCCAAATCAAATTTAAATACCATTTTCATATGAAAAAGGCAACAAGTGAACATGATCTTTGAGATGTGTCAAAAGTTACCAGTCTTTGTGACTATGAAATGGTTGCAAGAAATAGAAGTGAGTTCGGTAGTTTAACGTCATTCAGGCTAACTGGTGAAGGCAGTAGAGCGATGATTGTGATCATAGTTATCAGGGACCAAATTAAATGGTAGTCCGATCGTCCAAAACGACCAAAATTTATATCCCTTTCTACAACCCTCGTTCTAACCTTGATAGAGCAGTCATTCAGCCACCATGTAGCCCCCCTACAACCCCTTATTAACCTTGGAAGTGCAGGAATACAGCCACCCCATGTACAGTAGCCACACCTGCTATCCTTGGGAATGCAGTGCTACCACAACTCACCCACCTAATCCGAACCTTATCCTGAAACCCAGAAAACCGAGCGAAGAACGTCGTTTCTGTAGCGTCCTATAACTAGAACGCAATGCAAAACAGACAGCCGTCGTTCATATAATTTCGTGCACTGAAATTGCGCCACCTCTTCAGTACACTTGGCTTACAGAGCGAATTGACCCAGTATTGAACCCTATTACATATATGTCATAGCATGTATACCCTAATACAAATAAATAATAGTGGCGCTCGTCCGTTTTGTTATCACCGAAATCTTCCCCCCTCCTCCAGCAAAAAGGACGTAAAAACCGTCTTCAATATTACTTTTTGCAAATAAAGGTATGTGTCCAAGGAATTGCTAAAATATTTGAACACGCTCATACTGTAGACTGTCACAAACAAGTCTACTGTGTCTACAAGGGTCCACAAGGGTCTACAAGGGTCGACTATGTAGGTAACAAACCCAATTAGAAAACGTTTAGATTATTTAGGTCCAACTTCTTCTTGACCGATCTGAACTATCAATCTCGTTTGGGATTAATTGATCGGACTAAGCAACACTTTTAGATTTTTCATCAAAGTAACTTTAACGTTAGTGTGCAACTAAAGAATTCGATTAATCCCTCGATGATACATTCGTCGCCCAAAAACTTATTCTGAGCCGCCTTCATCAACTTGCTTGTACCATCGGTTACAGCACCGAAATCTTTCTGAGGGAATCTCTCAGCTAATGTAATGGTCACGGCGTTTGTCATTTTAAATAAATCTGTTATCAGTAATGCGTTTGGTAAGTGCCATGCTATATATTTCTTATCTGACTAGTGTGTTAAAGTAATTGTATTTCTTTAACACTATACAGGTACGTGTTAGTTTAACAGTTGAATTTTATTCTTGGTGTAAAATTAGGTCTACCAACAGTTCAGTACAACTACATTAGCATACCACTAACAAAAATAAAAAATAAAAAAAATCATTGGATGAACAGGGAGATGTAAAATGCAGATATGAAGGCTTGAATAGTATTGGACAAAACAAAATTCCCTAATTTTTAATTGATTATTCCCCAAAATATCTAAGCTCAGTATCAACGCCAAAGAAAACCCATAAGTATCATATGATAGAAGGTTCCACGGAATGTTTATGAATAGTTTAACTAAAGCAAACTTGGGTGAATTAATTAAATTGTCAAATTTAGTAAACGGAAGTAGTCTCCAACGAATGTAATTTCCTTTACGATAGTGAGAATTTGAAAATAAGAAAGTTTGAGAAGAGAATTCGTGTTTGTTATATAAATATCATTAATTAACTGATCTCGACAACTTTTGTTATTAGTCATTTACCATATCATTTTGTGTACTACTTTTGCTTTAATGTAAAGTGTTAATACAGAGGTCCAGACATTTTCGTTATTTCTTTCTTCCTTTCCTGCATGGAAGTGTGTTCTGCTTTGTTTCCCTAAGCAATTATATCTGTATATTGCATATTGGCAACAACAAATAAATGAAATGAAATACAAAACTATGGACTAAGACTAAGACTCTCGGTGGAAAGCACGTTTCTTGTTCTATAATGATGTGGCTTGCTTTTAAATTTGTCTCTTAAATAAAAACGTTTAGTTCATTTTCCAATTGACAAAAATATACGGCAGTTTAAAAGTGCCATCAAAGAATAAAATATGTAACCTTAATAAGTTAGCATTTTGCAGAAATATTTTAGAGTGACGATATGTAAAAAGTGGCTATTTCATCATGTATTTAGAAAATTTGTTAAATCGCAAGATTGTAAAAATATCAACAACTAAGCATTTTGCAGAAAATTGTTGAAACGACGAGATCAACCTTCATAAACTGTTATTTCAACCATTTAATTTTGGAACAATTTTGAATTTGCCGACGTGGAAAGATGTCAACATTTGAACATTTTCCAGAATATTGGTGATATTACGAGATGTCATAAATTGTTAATTCAACATTTTGCAGAAAATCGTTAGTGTAAAGAAATCCTTATCTTGATGGCACGTAAAAGCTGCAACAAAGTATAACAGAGTGCAAAATAGTATAAACAGGAAGTTAGCAATTGATAAGAATTGAAATAAAACTCCCATGTAGGCTTAGAACTCCTGAACAAATACGATGAATAAGAGAAAAGGGCAATGGATTGTATTTATTTTCAAAATTCAATACAAAGCAGTGTGGTAAAGTAGTAACGGGATAATTCTAAATTTGGCAAGATATTCATCCACTTGCATCTAGTATGAAGCTTACACACATAATCTATTTGGTCTTGCCAGGATAGGTTCATACCTATCCTGGTGCTGACGGTATTACATACATAATCTATTTGGTCTTGCCAGGATAGGTTCATATCTATCCTGGTGCAGACGGTGTTACACACATAATCTATTTGGTCTTGCCAGGATAGGTTCATACCTATCCTGGTGCTGACGGTATTACATACATAATCTATTTGGTCTTGCCAGGATAGGTTCATATCTATCCTGGTGCAGACGGTGTTACACACATAATCTATTTGGTCTTGCCAGGATAGGTTCATATCTATCCTGGTGCTTAGGATGTTACACACATAATCTATTTGGTCTTGCCAGGATAGGTTCATATCTATCCTGGTGTTGACTGTCTTACACACATAATCAGGGAGTGTTAGCTCAGTGGTTAACGTCGGTGCCTTTCAATAATAAGGTCCCGAGTTCGAGTCACTTCAAGATTAATGTATGTCGTCCAGTTACAGAGTTGTTTACAATTTACAATTCATAATCATGGACGTCAAAATATGAATCTAAGAGACTGACTTCGGTCAGCTTGCGGCTTTGATAAGCCAATGATGGCGGCTTCGCGAGTTCCTGCTTGCAGGAGGATCTAAAAATACAAAATACGAATACAAAATCTATTTAATCTGGCCAGGACTGGTTCATATATATCCTATTGCTGTCTTACATACGTATTCTATTTAGTCGTCAGTTGCGAAATGTTGAAAAATTTAACCCGACAGTGTACCACCATACAACTTTGACGAATCAACTGTGACAAAGCTTGTATAAATTAATTAGTTCCTCTTTTTTTGTATTGTGTTTATAATCACGCTACCACAGACACCGTTGGAAAGAAGCATATAAATAAGAACGGTAGAACCGTTTTTTGTCAGACGACAATTCCCTCCGTGCACACGAATTTGCGGTTTAAGTGATGGAACCGATACTGATTTGGTGTTACTTTCTTTTATTAGGGTCCATGCAGGCAGTTAATCCAGTAACTGCTCTCAAGAATGACTGCCCGCTCGCAGGTAAGATGTATTTAATATTGCTCTCTCTGATTTTAAAAATGTAGCTAAACCACCAAATCGTGGAAAGGTATCAGGAGTGGGGAGACAAGTGCGACTTGCAATTTCTTTCTATAAAGAGATATAACAAAGAAATAAAGACGAAAGAAGCTATACTTTAAAGGCGATATCGCTCGTAGACTTTTTTTTGAGGGCGCTGGCATTATCGAGGTTTCAGCGAGGTTTAATGGGACCCCTATTAATCACGTGACCTCGGTGGCAAATTTAGATCAGTGAATAGCACAGGCAAGCGTATGCGCAACAAGCCCGTACCCATGCACACATAATGTTATAACACAGCATTTCAGTTTACTGTACTGTTTACCGCATAGGACTTTCGTCCTCGATAGTTTGTTGTTTGTGTGCCTTTTGAGTAAAGAATACTGTACGATTTTCGTCCAAATACATTCGATTAGAGTATTGTGACAATCATGGAAAAGGGATCAGGGCAAGGAGAATCGGGCGAAATAAAACGACCTTATCCTGGAACGAGCGTAGGCTAGGTTTAAGTGGAGGAAGGCCTTTGTTGCATGGACCTGACAAAAACAGCAGTGCAAAGGAACAACAGCGACGAAGAGATGCCACGAAGATCTATCTTCTACGTTCCTATGTAAGCTGGCAAATGGAGAAAGAACTCTACAAACATGTCCATGATTAGACTTCTGTGAGCAACGTATGCTTCAGGATCACACAAAAAGGTAATGATTTGCTAAGCTAGGCTAAAACTGTATAGGGTACAGTAGTTGTCCTAGGTTACATGTATAGCCTATCAGTATTGCGAAGTACAGAATACTGCGAAGTTCGGACTCCCATAAGAAATACACGATTTCACCATGATAACCTACAAGCAAAAGCCAATATCACTAAAAACTACGAAGCTACAGTTATTTCCTCTCCAAAATGACCTATGTGCAAGTATGTACGTATATATTTGTCAATAAAATGAAGATATAGGCTAGGAGTTTTGGGGTATTTTAAGGCTTAGGTGTTCGAACTTCGCAGTGTCTAGTATGCTATTGTATTTGTAACATACATGATTTGATATGCCTAGGCTATGTAACTAGGCCTATCATTCATTATTTTTCCAATGGGCCTAGCGTATGCTAACCTTACCATACTTATCCTAGCCCAAAATAGCAGTAAGTTGTATTACTGAGTCAGCATCATCACTGTTTGTGAATGCTTGTCATGAAGATACTGTATACAGTTAAAAATGAAAGTATCCTTTCTAAAGAAGACTGACTGATATTTATGCAATGGAAAGCTGGGCCTTCTCATCACCAAAAATTAAACTTTTTTTGCCTCAACAAATTGATGGAAATATATTTTCTAACCACTAGGCCTAGGTGATCTGTTCATCCCCACCCCCTCCAGGTTCTAAATTTTTATCAGCTGTCCTTGTTTGAAGAAGATGTTCTTGTGAATGAGCATTTGAAAAAAAAGAAAGAAGTTTGAAGCCTCATCTTTGCCCAGTCATAATTAACTAGGCATATATAGAACTAAGGCCTACAGTATAGTAATAAGTATCTGAATTTAGTGATCAAAGTAACTGCATCCCCTAATTTTGTAATATGCACCAGTGAGGAAGGCCTACTGTGCTGTACAAGTACAACCACATGGACCTGCAGTTTTTCCTATAAAAATAATGCATCTACATAAATACTTTAGAATCACTCCTAACTGATTCACATGTTTTCACACCGCTACATATGCAACTATACTTCTAAGGTCAGCCACAGCCAGCATATACGCAATCAAGTTTTAATGGTTCATTTGGGCAACGGGGTGTATATGTTATCTACTGACTCAATCATGTGTACATTTCTGCGTTTGGGATTTTTGAAGGAACCCAACTGCTATGCAAGAACTAAGGTAAATTAGCCTCACAAATTGAGGGAACATATTAGTACATATAGCTACACCTATATAAACCTTTATATTGCCATGCCTGGAGGTAAGAAAGTACCAGTTTTTTGTGTAGGCCTAATGCTATAATGTTGTGATAAGTTATCATATTTTTATATATGGGTCCATCCATGCCAAATCAACAGTGGCCTCCACGCCCACCCTCTCAGAATTGCCTGAAATTGATATGGTGTCTTGCAATATGTCTCAAAGGATGAAATTGGGCCAAAAAAAATTGGAAAACTTTTTGGTTGCTAGGATACGGCCCGCCTAGCAACCAAATCCAGATTGCATTTTAAGAGCCCTAAATGATCTGATATTTAGTGTTCAAAAATTATGATCTATTAAATTTGGTGACCGTAACTATCTCTTGTGGAGAGTAATCTAGCGTTAATGGTAGTCTGAAAACTAGCTATGCATGTAAACAGGAATTTTCACAATGGTGGGCTTATGTCATGGAGTAAGCTAGCATCTCAATTCTCACTCATGAAACCAACTGCTCACATAAACAGGAAGTTTACACAGTAGGTAAATAGTGAGTGTACATCAAACTTTGATCAAAAGACTGGACATCTTTTAATGATATGAAACCAATCAGTTCACTTAGACAGGAAGTTTACATAGTAAATTGTACATTGACATGTGAGCTCAGGTTGTTGAGCAAGCAGTTGGGCAACACAAAATTATCCTCACAATTTTCTTGAAAGGTACCACGGTTTTAGGATATGTTGAAGAAGAGTATGGAAGAATATATCATCCTTATTTGGGTTTAAATCATTGTGGGTTAACAATATGTTATTATTGAAATCTGCCAAAGTGTTTGTTTGTTACTTTTCTCTTTCATATTTTTCTTGGGTATGATAAAAACATGTTTGTTTGTAATGATTTGGTCATTACCAGATTCATTACGCATACAATTAAGCTTGGGGTGTACAGTAAAATTACTATTTCAGTTATATGATTTACGGACAATTTTTTTGTTTCATTGAACAGGTGTCAAATGCATCTTTCCAGAAGGATGCCGAAAGTCAAACAGAGGCATTCTCAGCAGCTGTCACCACAGAAAGCTCAGTTGACACTCACAAAGGAGAAGGTAAATTTATATGTTTATCCTTGCATGAATAACAGACTGGAAGAGCAGTGCTAATCTTATATCTGATCTGATGTGATCAGAAAAATTAATACAATTTCATTCTCATTAAATTCCTAAAGAAAAGAAAAAAATGGTAGCATATTGCTCATCCACTAAAAAGCGTACATGTGTATGAGAATTTATATAAAAGTCAGTGGCGCTGATATTATGAGGATCTTCTTTAGAGGCAAACTGACTAGTAACAGGTAATTCAAGAGACACAATAGAGCCTGGAACAGAGAGGACATGGTGAACACAAAGAAAGAAGTTAATGGTGTATTGAACAAAAGGAGTCAGGGAAAGCAGAGGTATTTAGATAAACTTTGGAGTACAAAGCGAGGATTAAGAAGGAGAGAGGGGGAATGAACTATGGCAGAATACAGAGATGGAGCAGGATTAAGTTAGCATAGGCATAGGAGCCTCATTTGATTTGTGGGGGGCTTAAACGACTTGCCCGAAAAATATGACCGAAATTTTCGCGTGCTCCGCGCGCGATCAACATGTTGTTGTGCATATCATATAGGCATTCATCGGTTATTACATCACATGCCAATAACATACAATCATTTTGCGTCTTACTGTATTAGCCTTCCATATTGGTTAAAATTATTAGGGAATCTGTAAAACAAAAATGATCATAACAATGTAAGTTTAAACATTGAAAAACACATTGCAAAATATTCTTCTTGCAGTAGGTGCCTGAAAAATTCTCAACTTATTGCTGAATTTTTACCAAAAAAAGTGAAAAACACATTGCAAATTATTCTTTTTTTAAGTAGGTGCCCGAAAAATTCTCAGCATATTGCCGGAATTTTCACCGAAAAAAGTGGAAAACACATTGCAAATTATTCTTCTTTCAGTAGGTGCCCGAAAAATTTTCAGCATTTTGCACGAATTTTCACCAAAAAATGTGAAAAACACACTGAAAATGATTCTTTTTTAGTAGGTGCCCGAAAAATTCTCAGCATATTGCCCGAATTTTCACCAAACGCCTATGTAAGTTAGTCATGTCCTTCTTGTATATTGAGCCCATTCAGTTGAATGGTGCTAAGGCATTCCGTTCACTCTCTCTATCTCTGCTGTGGTGTACTATGTCTGAGATGGTTAGTCTACGAATTTAGTTACCTGTTGGGACATGTCTTACTTTAATGGTATGAGTGGGGAACTGAAAGTGTTCCCCTACTGGAGTCTCCATTTTCATTGTATTGACCTGTGACTAGAACTGCTTATTGAGGGTGGTCTTGGTTTCACCAACATACTTGTAACTTCAATATCTTCTACTTCAATGTCCTCTAAACTCAATGACACCATTTAAATTGAAATATCAGTTTCCAGTGCTGCAAAAGTGTGATAAGTTCTAAACAAAAGTATATTTTTAGTCACAGCCATAGTAGCTATAGCAGGATACTTGCAATCTAGTAACAAATGTTTTATGTAATCTTTACAGATACTTCTGATCCAGTTACTTCAACACCTCTCAAGAAGCCATCTGCCATGTTCTGTCCAATGTCACCAGTAGGATTAGATATGGAGCAGCATGGGAGAGAAACCTCAGACCATACAAATACACATTGCCACATTTATATGATCCTGAACAAAAGAGATCATACATATGGCAGGGGCAAGCACTTTTCCCAGACTTTTATTGACAGGTTGTGCGACATTCACGTTGGATTAGCAGCTATTGATACATCTGCATCACCAGATTTAGATAAATTGCTTTCGTCCATTTTGTTCGATAGTAGCTATGACTGTGAATCAGAAGCTTGGCCACCCTCTAAGTCAAGGTGGGCAAGGTTGGGGAAATTCAATCAAGGAGTAACAATCAGAGAATGGCCAGCTTTGTATTATTGTATATAGGCCTACACAAACAGCGGGTATAAATATCTGTATCGGTTTATTTATACTGGTGTTCATATCCGTTGCCAGGAGGCAGGAGGGGATATGATTTGAACGTGGGGTGGGGGTGGGGAAGGGGTCCCCTTTGAAGTGTTCAAACGATGCTACATTTTACATCTATCTTCTTGAATCACATGTATATTAAACACCCCTATAGACACGATCAATCAGTCCTGTCTCTCACCTCCTCTCATGCACTGGTGTATTTATTTCCTGGCAACATAACAGTTAGGCATAGTAAGGGTCAGAGGTCATCACAACTTAAAGAGTTGTGTGAGTCCCTGTGGTCTCTTACATCCTTGTAGCAGTAGGGAGAAGAAGCCTAATAGATCAGAAACCATGATCATCTTCTGTTGTGTCTTATTTTCCAGCATCCTTGAAACATTATATCCTTCACCTTTGATTTCTTGATGTCATAAGCTGTATTTATGTGGTGCATTATTTAATTCCAGTATTGAGATTGTATATTCTTCTTGTGTATTTGACAGTATCCCAGTGATCTCCATTTTCTGCTCTTGGTTTTCTTTTCTCTGTATTTCATATCATATCTATCTCTACCCCTAACCTCCATCTCCACATTTTCTTTACTTTCTTCCTCCATCCCTTCATCTGTCTTTCACTCTTTCTTTTTTGACCTCTTTCCTTCCCTCTGTTTACCCTGTATGTTTTAGTTTGCCGACTCCCCCCCCTTACATCTTACCCCCCTAAAAAATGTTCACAAGGTTGACAAGTCTCCCCATGCTAGTCCCAAGCTATACACCTTTGTTGTGGTGACCGTTCACTATACTTGCGGATCAAATGGAATGCCCCACCCCCCACCCCTTACTTCCCAGTGTCATGAATCGGCAAATGGAAGATTATTCGGAGTTGTTCGTGATGGTTCAATGATCTTATAGTCAGGCATAGGCCTATATGGTTCTCTTTGTCCTTCATTGTAGTCGAAGTTTGAAATGAATTAATCGTACTAGGAACTTCCTGGCAATGTTTAATTTTCTGTGGCAAGAAAAAAAAGCCCCCCCCCCCAGTGTCCCTCCTGGTTGACTAGAGCCTGTACGCCTATATGGTCACACAATAGTATAGATAAGTATGAGCCATGCAGACAGCTTTTTTTTTCTTTTTCTTTTTTAAATTCAATGCAATTTGAGTTATAGTTTCGAGTTGTAATTCGAGTCAGTCGTGATGAGGTGCCCCATGGTGGGGCTGGGTAACCCACCCCCAACCCCGTTGCCGACTTTTTGGCATTTCTTTGGGAGCCGTTCGGAACAAGAGGCAGGATAATCAATACTGGAGTACAGTACGCTGGAAAGCAATAAACTGACGTGATTTAGAAAACAAAAGTTGTTTGCTTTGACTGCCGATGTTCAGCGAGTCACTTTTCAATGGAAATAACTTTTAATTTATTGTTCATGTACTTATTCCCTTTTTGCCAATCCTTTCTAAAGAGGGTGGAGCCGCCCGTTATGGCAACGTATTTTCGTTCCCTTTTCCGTTCAAATTTCCTTATTTTTAATTCGGGTCAAAGGGGTGCAAGGACAGGGTTTACGTGCACCGGTTAGGAGGATGGGGTGCAGCTAGGGCAAGTGTTCTGTGATCGCCTAAAGGGCCCGTTGTCAGGAGTCCAAAAATAATTAAATATACATATTTATCTATATATGGTTTATGACAAAATCCTCCTGATATATAACTAAAATTTATGTATAAAATACAATGTAAGTTGTGACTGTGTCTATGTGTAATTAATACCTAAATTGGCTGAAATACCAATTGTTCACATATGACGGACTTGACCATACGTTTGATACCCAATGTAATCACTTTTGGCAATTTTTTCACTCATTCGCGTCTGTCCTTTTTGTGACACGAGTCAATGTATCAGACATAAACTTCACTATAAGTTTCTTGAGCTGTGAAAGAATGTCGGCTCGCAACTGAGGTTGTAATATTTCAAATACTTTACTCAGGTTAGTACAAGACTGGCGCATCTGTAAAGGTTTGGAATACACTGGTTTTTTAAAGTAAAATAGTACTGTACTTCTATAGGCTAAACTTCTGATATTCGATACAGCATAAAGCATGCAGAGCTTTCCAAATCAGTGATTCAACTACGAAACCAGGGCATCCGTAAAACAAACCACAGAGTTTTGTATCACACAACACACACGGAAACGCGACGTAATAATTTACCGCATACTACTGACCAGGGAGTTTTTCCATAACAACTCCCTGTAACTGACACTGCCACAGACAAGAAACTATGCAGGAATTTCGCCAAGGCCACCGTTCAAGTAACCGAACCCGTTTATTGCTTACTAGCCGTAAATACGGGATTGCTGAGAAATTACGAAACAACAGCGACGAACCGGTAGAGGGTAGTATTGATATTATTTTTGAATCGGTTGGTGTGAAGGACAGAATTAACGAGGAAATTACGAGCGATCCCACCTTTAAGTACATACCGACGTTTTATACGCTGTCATCCGTTGTTTTATGCCACTGGTCACTTGTACTAAGTAGTTTTGAAATGGAGTAATTCACATGTTGTTTATTTATTTATTTCAACTTTTTTTTGTGCCAGAGAGGGTTGCTCGGTTTGTTAAGACTTATCTTCCACGAGGCCCTATTAAATGTAGTTGTTCAAAACATATTGGTGTAAAATGCAATAATAAGTCTGAATGTATAAAAATCTAGATGTAAAAAGATGCATGTAAACTGAAAATAAAACTAATTTAATAGATAAGTAACGGTAAACGGATAAATTGATCCCCAATGAAAAACATATACATATAAAATAGGTTAGATGTTACAAAGCTAAATATCATAAACTTAAGAATTTCAAAAATTGTAAGATCTGTAGAACATTTGCATAAATTAACATAAATATACAATTTCTTTCACAAATCTTTAAAACTGCTAAATTTGTGTGCATTTCTGTCAAATGGAGGCAACTCATTCCATTCTTTTGTAGCAATACATGAAACTCTTTTCTAATGTATTTCGGTCCTCTTGACGTCACAGACCGTAGAGCATAATTGTGGCCATTTCATATGGCGGTATACATCTCATTCATATAATTGGGTGCTAATCCGTCAGGAGATTTAAATACAATAATTAATCGTTCATATATTGAATGTACATCAAAAGAACATTAAAAAGGTCACATTATCTTGCGTGATAAGTTGCGCTTAAGGTAATTATAGCAGCACCTTTTTTTGCAGCTTAGTTATCGTATTAATATATCCCTGATTACATGATCCCGATACAAGATTGCAGTAATCGAGGTACAGAAGAGTGTATCCATTATAATATAAAACTCAGGTTGGCACATCAGTATTTTGCTTCTTTAGAAGGCCAACCTGGTGCTGACAGTCTTACACACATAATCTATTTGTTCTTGCCAGGATATTTTCATACTATCCTGATGCTGACGGTCTTATATACATAATCTATTTGGTCTTGTCAGGATGGGTTCATATCTATACTGGTGCTGACGGTGTTACATACATAATCTATTTGGTCTTGTCAGGATGGGTTCATACCTATCTTGATGCTGACGGTCTTACATACATAATCTATTTGGTCTTGTCAGGATAGGTTCATATCTATACTGGTGCTGACGGTGTTACATACATAATCTATTTGGTCTTGCCAGGATGGGTTCATACCTATCTTGATGCTGACGGTCTTACATACATAATCTATTTGGTCTTGTCAGGATAGGTTCATACCTATCCTGATGCTGACGGTCTTATACACATAATCTATTTGGTCTTGTCAGGATAGGTTCATACCTAGCCTGGTGCAGACGGTCTTACACACATAATCTATTTGGTCTTGCCAGGATAGGTTCATATCTATCCTGGTGCTGACGGTCTTATATACAGAATCTATTTGGTCGTGTCAGGATAGGTTCATATCTATCCTGGTGCTGACAGTCTTACACACATAATCTGTTTGGTCTTGCCAGGAAAGGTTTATACCTATCCTGGTGCTGAGGGTGTTACAGACATAATCTATTTGGTCTTGCCAGGAAAGGTTTATACCTATCCTGATGCTGACGGTCTTACATACATAATCTAGTTGGTCTTGTCAGGATAGGTTCATACCTATCCTGGTGCTGACGGTCTTACATACATAATCTATTTGGTCGTGTCAGGATAGGTTCATATCTATCCTGGTGCTGACGGTCTTACATACATAATCTATTTGGTCTTGTCAGGATAGGCTCATACCTATCCTGATGCTGACGGTCTTACATACATAATCTAATTGGTCTTGTCAGGATAGGTTCATACCTATCCTGGTGCTGACGGTCTTATATACAGAATCTATTTGGTCGTGTCAGGATAGGTTCATATCTATCCTGGTGCTGACAGTCTTACACACATAATCTATTTGGTCTTGCCAGGATAGGTTCATATCTATCCTGGTGCTGACAGTCTTACACACATAATCTATTTGGTCTTTTCAGGATAGGTTCATATCTATCCTAGTGCTGACGGTCTTACACACATAATCTATTTGGTCTTGTCAGGATAGGTTCATACCTATCCTGATGCTGACGGTCTTACATACATAATCTATTTGGTCTTGTCAGGATAGGTTCATATCTATCCTGGTGCTGACGGTCTTACATACATAATCTATTTGGTCTTGTCAGGATAGGTTCATACCTATCCTGATGCTGACGGTCTTACATACATAATCTAGTTGGTCTTGTCAGGATAGGTTCATACCTATCCTGGTGCTGACGGTCTTATATACAGAATCTATTTGGTCGTGTCAGGATAGGTTCATATCTATCCTGGTGCTGACAGTCTTACACATTTAATCTATTTGGTCTTTTCAGGATAGGTTCATATCTATCCTGGTGCTGACGGTCTTACACACATAATCTATTTGGTCTTGTCAGGATAGGTTCATATCTATCCTGATGCTGACGGTGTTATACACATAATCTATTTGGTCTTGCCAGGATAGGTTCATATCTATCCTGGTGCTGACGGTCTTACACACATAATCTAATTGGTCTTGTCATGCAGGATAGGTTCATATCTATCCTGATGCTGAGGGTGTTACACACACAATCTATTTGGTCTTGCCAGGATAGGTTCATATCTATCCTGGTGCTGACAGTCTTACACACATACTCTATTTGGTCTTGCCAGGATAGTTCATATCTCTCCTGACACCCCAGAGCCTTTCACATTTAACATTTGCAAGTTGATTTACATCCATATGCACTAAGAAGGTCAGTATTTGTTAATGTACGTTACCTTTGTCTTGAACAGACTACAGCATTTAGTTTCGTCTATATTTATAACCATCATATTGTTACTACATCTATATATATATATATATATATATATATATATATATATAAATATATATATATATTCGTATTTCTTCATTTAATTTATGTTATAAGTCCGTTATGGTTTTCCCCACTAACATTTTTCCTCACTAAAGTGATTAATATAGAGTAATAAACGGTAATGGACCAACAATAGATCCCTGCAGTGGCACACCGCTTTGCATGGGTATGCAGGTTGAATGAACCCCATTATAACAAAGACGCTTTGAATTATATCACACAGGTAAGACTTTAACCGTTCAAAACAATCTTTGGAGCATTGCTATATATAGTTTTTGTAACAATGTAGTAGCAAGGTTGACTTAATCAAACGCCTACGTAAATCTATTAGCATTGACTTACCAAAAGTCATTTTTCTACATCCAACTGTCTATCAATAACGAATAATGCTGTCTCACACGATTGCTTTGCCATGAATCCAGATTGTGCTACTCTTGGTAAATTAAACTGTTCAACCTTTTCATGAAGAGATCCATGTACAGGGGTGTTGGAGCGGGGGGGGGGGGGGGGCACTGGGGGCACGTTCCCCCCACTTTTTTCCAAAATAGCAAATGTGCCTTACTGGCAAATAAAATGTGCCCATTTGATGAAGAACTGTCTTTTGGATTTCTTAAGCCTTTGTTATTTTAATATTTTATTTTAATAATTTATTTTTAGTCTGTACATGCTATTTCTAAAATAGCATCCCGTATCTTGTTGTAGCACGGTTAACAATAAACAATCTCAATAAATAGTATTGATAGCATACTAACACATCATATATATTTAAGTGATATGGCCGGTGTGTATCAGTTTATAGTATAACGAGTGGTGGTTGTGGAATGAGGAAGTGCCCCTCTGATGTTGTGCTCCCACACTTTTTGGAAGCTTCCTACCCCCCTGTCCATGTACATTTTTGTCCAAAATCTTTTTGAAACTACGGTTATCACTGATATTGGTCTATAATTCCACACGTCTAGTTTCGACCTATTGTCGTAGATAGGTATCACTTTGGCCACCGTCCATCTTGACGCCGGAAAATCATATAAGTTGCGCACTTTTTTTAACATGTTAGCGCTGATTTTATCGGTACCCGTAGCTTTTGAATTATCAAGATGCTGTAGATACCTAATAACAAATTCATGTGATACTTTAGGAATATTTAACAGAAATCCATTTGAAATCTCTGACAATACATATTGCTTTAACGTTTCCATACTTTTGTTTTCCTGTGAATTCTGGCTTGTCGCAAATTTGTTTGCTACAGATGTAAAAAGAAGTTAAAATAATTTGCGATATCGATATCGTTATTGATATCTGTATCAAGTACCTGTAAGATAGATGTAGCCCAACATTGTCACGTATTCCCCATTGATTGTACATTTCTCAAAGCTTGCCAGATATATATTTATATTTCCATTATTCTTTAAGATTTCATTTTTACAACGGGTCTGTTTGGCAAGTCTGTGTTGCAGTGTTTGATGCTATTTTGACGATGGATATACTGGGCTGGGTTAATAAGAACATTTCTTAGCACTTAATGTTCGTTGTAGAAAAGAAGGAACATGTCTTGAGACGTTAACATTAAATGTTGATATATAACATAATTGCATTTTATTTTTTTGTAAATGTTTCATGATTTATAGCTTATTATCCTGCATAAAGCTTAATAACTTTCCAGATAATACAATAACTTTATCAGCAATTGTTTTTATCAACAATGTTGTTATTATGGCATCGTCTATACCCGCGCTGTATCATACATTGCTTCCAGTGTGAGTTTGCATGCTGTGTCATTTGTTGAAAGCTACGGGCGATTGAATACTCCAAGAGTATCATATCCATATATGATCCACTTCTGATTCGCTTCGTATGGGACTCTGTGTAGTTTTGCTAATGAATGCTCTACATCAGCTCTCCACGAACAAATGGTGGAACATTTCCATGACTGACATTAAATATGTTTGATTAAAATAAAAACCTACTCCAAAAGTATATGTATATGGTAGCTTAATATATCACCTCAAATTTCATTGCGACACGTATCCAGCGTGACTAAGTAGAGTACCGTGCATGCATGGTGTACAGCCGTGTCAAATGTAACTGCTATACTTGAACTCACAAAAAGTACGTGTTGATCTCATTAACTTGAACTTCCTGAAAACGGACTTCCTTATATGGAAACGTGTTCTCTAAAAGGCAGTATTGCGTACTTTGTCTAGTGAGATTGTTGTTGCTTCTTGTACCATGTTCATTAATTCTATACTTCTTTCAATGTGGGGTCTTTTCCCCGCTTTTGCACTTCCCATTTGACTGTATCACGCTTTGTCTTTTGTATCTGAACCTGTTACTTTCCCTTGAACCCGAATAGTACGGTCGGCATCACATGATATGGCAAGCCATCAGTCTCAAACCGGGCAGGAATCGACATATACCGATTTAAATCGACATATACCAATTTATTAAACTGGAATAAGTCGATTTAAATCGGGAGAATTCAATTTTAAGCTGCTGGAAACTGGTTTAAGTCGAAGGAAATTGGTATATGTCGATTTAAATCGGTATACGTCGATTCCCCACGTTTTAAGACTGATGGCCCGCCATAGCAGCCCTCCTCACATTACATGTCAAGTTGCTTTGCTGCAGCTAAAACCTTTGTCAGCCTAACGAGGGCGAATATCTCAGTCTATGATAACAACTGAGACATTTGTACCACTATTCAGCCCTGCAGGTTACTTCATATGCTTTACAGACCAAGCACTTTAACTGTCGAGGGCTGACTTTATCAGTCAGGTGCGTATCCGGGGGGGCGTTGGGGGCGGGCGCCCCCCGGGTAAGGAAAAGAGGAGAGAAAAAAGAGGGGGGAAAAAGAAAAGGAGGAGAGGAAGGAAGGGAAAAGAAAAAGAAAAAGAGAGAAAAATGAGAAAAGGAGGGAGTAGAAGATAGCCAAGACCTCGGGAAGAGAAAGAGGAACAGTCATAGTTAAAGCGCTGATCCCTATTATATACACAGGGTAGCCAGTGACAGATCAAGGATTACGGAGCGGGTGTGCGCCTCACCCTACCCCTTACACCGACAACTCCATTTTTGACGTTTCCATATTTCCTCTCTCACTAATGTATCTATATAAATACTATATATGGTCTATCATAACGCGCGTGTGTGTATGGACGCCTTAAACAATTGTACGATTGTGCAATATGGAACCAACTGTGACTGATCTTGAACTCGACCGAGTCGTCGGGGAACATGACGCATTTCGGGAAGGGGGCGACACCCCCCCCGAGCAAATTTTCTTTATGACATCGCTAGTAATTTCAAAATAGACAATGCTTAGATGCAACTTACAAGGCCTGAGAAGTGTCATTTCCAGCGATCTGGGAGGCATTTTCGGCCAAAATTTTTATTGTACGCTTCGCGCCAACTCATGGTGGCGCTTCGCTTAGATAGTTTGCCTACCGGCTTCGCCCCTCCCTTGGCAATTACTCGCTACACGCCTGTTCGAGTTTGTAAAGCAAAGAGCAGATATAACACCGTATCAGTGAGCATTGAAATGCATGTTCCACGATGAACAGTCTCAAAAACTGTCTATGTGTGTAGTCAAAGGCGTAGGAGCCCAATTTGATTTGGGGGCTGTAACGAAAAAAAGGCCAACATTTTTCGCACGCAAAGCGCGCGTTCAATACTTCGATGCCAATATCAGACAAGCAAGCATCGGTCATTACATTGCATGGCATCGTGTACCGAACGGTCCGTGAAAGTTACACAGTATACCGCCGGATGCTAATGTAAACAACCAAATGTCTTATGTAGATGGAGAAAAACCATACAGATCCATTTATGTCAAAACTCTCTTTTACAGTAGTAATGTCGGTCAAGCTTACAACTTTATTTTAATTACCAAGGAGATCATTTTTAAGCTATTCATTGCTATTTATTTTTCTTTAAGTAGGTGCCCGAAGAAAATGGGAAACATTTGGTTGCGGGGGGGGGGGGGGCACTCCTACGGGACCTACGCCTATGTGTGTAGTGTTCGGTTTCGATATACCTGATATCGGAAATATCTGCTATTTTTCATTTCCTTCAACCAAGTTTTATAATAGCCATTTATAAGAGGTTTTAATATTTCTACACCAATAAATTAACTGTGTCTGAATTTTCAAAAAATTTCCTGACAAACATTCTTCATCATACTTTCCTCTACTCGTGCAATTTTGACCTGTCTTTTAGGGGTTCAAGGAGGTTTTTTTCTATATTGGTTGTCCATAGATTGAATTTTGTGCAACATTATGGGTATGTTTTGAAGTGATTTTATTCACGAGAAATGTGAATTTTCAAATTCTCAACAAATAATGGGCTTAAAACCTTGAAAAGTAGGGCTTTCGGATATTGTGGGCCGTGACGTAGAATCACCTACAAAGGCAATGATCCATAGGACATGCAATGAGGTCGAACATGATGTGACTGGTGACAATCTTCAAAAGGTTATGGATGGGGGAAAAACTTTTGGGAAATACTTGGTTCTCAGGCAAAAGTGTACATCTGGTTGCTCATTTTCAAGCCCGAGAAGTGCCATTTCCGGTGATCTGGGGGGGTATCAAAACCAGAAATTTTCTTGTACGCTCCGCGCCAACCGATGGTGGCGCTCCGCTTAGATAGTAATTCGCGCCCCCCGGGTTAGAAAATCCTGGATACGCGCCTGATCAGTAACGTTTCTCAAAGTGTGTGTACTTTAATGCCTTTCCCAATGTGGGTATTTGTTCTCACGCTTGTTGCTACAATGTTAGGGTTTATTACTTTTGCAATAATCCGGCTTGAAAAGTTGTCTTCATCGCTATTTTTCTTGTATATTATGCAGAATGACTTCACGAATAACACGATATCAATCCATGTTGGATCAACTTTATATAAAGGTCGCTATGTAGCTTTTTCTTGTTTTTACTTTTTACTATAACGTTAACATTCATAGCAGCCTCTCAACTAAGATAATATACTATCTTTACACAGGGTTTAGAAGCTTTTGTCGTGAATGGACTGTTATACTTGTTAACAAGATTCAAATGCTGCATGCATTCTTGGCTGCTTTTATAGTGAGTCCATATACTGGTAATCGTATTCTAGCAAATTAGTTACTTTAACTTCTACTGTTGTCTCGTACTACAAGTCTGAATGTGTTGTTCGCAGGCGCGTAGCCAGGGGGGGGGGGGTGTCGAAGGGGGCGACCGCCCCCCTTGAGCAGATTTGTTTGAATGTTTTTATGATATCGCTAGTAATTTCAAGCTTTTAGATGGGAAGTGCCATTTCCAGCGATCTGGGAGGCAGTTTGAGCCAATTTTCTTTTTAATTTTTTTTTTACGCATACCGCCAACTTATGGTGGCGCTACGCTTAGATAGTTTTCAATGCAGAATCTACGCGCCTGGTTGTTCGACATATTTCTCAAGTTGATGTCTGTGTTACTATTTATGAATTGATATCCATACAGATGTTCCAGCGTGTGGACCAACAGGTGTCTGTAATTGCTCTAACGGTGAAGCTAATTGTGCGGATAAAGGTTTGGTTGCCTTGCCAAGAAACCTGTCATCCGACTTGCCTTACATGTAAGTGTGAGTACGTAATTACACGTGAGCATGTGACAAGGCCTATATAACACCCGTAGGCTGGGATGTACGTTCAATGTTTCTTGGCTTCACCTCATGTGATTGGACCACTGTAGCAAGGTGTTAATTAAAGTAATACCTTTGGAGGTGGGCTATATGATTTGGCCAATAAACACGTCGAATAAAATAACCCATGATAGTGTCCGCCACGTCTCTGGGGCAATTTTTTTCAGCCAAGATAAGCGTTTGAATAAGAATTGTCTCATGATCATAACCTTCATTGCCAGCATTTTAATTTATTCAACTCAACAGCCAATCAAATTGAACTTTTGTCGTTTATTATGGAGTAATCGACATTGTAATTTGTAGGCAGCCTAACTGTATATTTCTACTGATGTTTGTTTTGTTCCGATAAAATATACTGAAGGTAGTTTGTGTAAAGAAGTGCACGATCAAATGATATGTAAAAAC